>NC_068995.1:188232-190381 GCF_001194135.2 Octopus bimaculoides | reverse complement strand
TGTGTGTGTAATTTGAGAATTGAATCTTCGCTTGTCAATTCTTATTCAAGCTACAACTATACCACAAACACTGGTCTGAATTGAACCTGGAATATATACTGTTTATCTTTCAGATACAAGATATTAACGTTCCCTTCGCTGGCCAAAGTTGAAGCGACGGCACCAAACTGTGCCAAAATTGCCAAAGATGTCAAGCTTGAAGAGTATTCTATAGGAGAAACGAAGGTAATAACATCTGTTTCATTCTTATTCTATTATTTCTGTATTGTTTTATTCTTCCAGTTGTTTCACTCGTTGTACTACGGCCATACTGGGGCACTGTTTTCAGGGAGTGTTAGTCGGTAGATCAGTTCCACTTAACAACTTATTATTTCATCGATCTTTACTTATCAAATCACTTTGTTGCATTTTTAACCTAGAGAGACACAATTCGTTACTCTGAGTTACATAGAAACAGATACTCACATATACATATTAATATACAATATGTACGTACGCATGTCTATTTATAAGTGTGTGTATGTGTGTGTGTTCTTTCACTCGATTCAATCACGGGACTGCGACCATGCTGGAGCACTGCCATATAGAGTTAGTCGAACCGATTAACCGCAGTTCTTATTATAAGCGTGGCATTCTCTCCTACATGTTACTTTTGCTGAGCCCCTGGGCTAAATGGACGTACGCAAACCAAAACTGGTCATCAAGCCGTGTGGTGACAAACACAGACGAGAGACACACTCACATAAACGTATGTGTATTCGGCAGGTTTCCACACAGTTTCTATTTATCAAATTCACCCAGAAGGGATCTATCGGTCCGAGCCGATAGTAGAAGACATTTGAGCAAGGTGCGGCCCCCGGGACTAAACCGAAAACACGATGTTACGAGAACCTCTTAATTACGTTGCCACGGTTGTGCCTAAACACACACACACACACATCTATACACACATACACACATACGTATGCATAAGTACACGCAGACACACACACACACTCATATATAGATAGATAGATATGTATACATATATATATGCACATGCACGCATAGACGCGTGCGCGCATATATATATTTATGCACGTACATACATATATTATATATATGCATGTGTATGTATATATATATGTGTGTTTTGTATGTAAATATATATATATATATGTGTGTGTGTGTATACATGTATGTATATATATGCGGACGCATACAAAATATGAAGACATTCTTAAAGAGCAATGGAATTCATTACCAAGGTCTGTGACGTAATTAAGGAATTCTAACGAAAAACTTCAAAGCGAGATGGAATAATAAAATAAACAAAAATAAGTGCATGCGTGGTTGAGTTGTTAAGAAGTTTCCTTCTCAACCACGCAGTTCCAGGTACGATCCTGTTTCACAACAAGTTTGTCAAGTCTTTTAAGATATGACTTCAATGTAAAAAAATGATTTCTGAATACAATTTTAATGACGTAAAATTGCATAAGTCAGTCGGAAGTTGTTGGGAGTGCAGATGCATGTGTGTGAGTGTGTGTGTATTTGTCAGTGTATCAAATGTATCCATATACATATATGCGAGTCCTTGCATGTATGTATATAAATATATATTGAAGTCATATCTTAAAAGACTTGACAAACTTGTTGTGAAACAGGATCGTACCCGGAATTGCGTGGTTGAGAAGAAAACTTCTTAACAACTCAACCACGTATGCACTTATTTTTGTTTATTTTGTTATTCCATATGCATTTGTGTGTGTGTGTGTGTATATATATATATATATATATATATATATATATATATTCCACAGCTCTTCAATATCCTCCTGAAGGACCTGAGACCTGCCTGGGGTGGATGTAGGCGTCTTCAAAGTAACGTTAGACCTTTTCTTGTCAAGTGTCCCCGATAAACCAACTTCGCGGCAGGAGGTGCAGATGAGTGCAGCTGCATCAAACGCTCTCATGCACCAAATGTCAATTCTTAAAAACCATTCGTGAAGTAATATTATGTAGCAACACCAAATGGTGGTGCCCCAGCATGGCCACAGGTCGTGAGCTGAAACTAGATAAATTAAAATAAAAAAATAAATAAAATAAAAAATATATCTGTATATATCTATATATATATATATATATATATATATGTATATATATATATATG
>NC_068995.1:181272-188119 GCF_001194135.2 Octopus bimaculoides | reverse complement strand
TATATATATATATATATATATATATATGTATATATATATATATATATATAGATATAGATATATCATATATTATATGTGGTGTTATTTGTCAATGGGTGAGACTTAGGTAATAGCACTGGGTTCAGGCGATTTCACCAGACTTGTGGTATTGCAGGTATCCCCCATCACACACACACACAACACACCACCAACCGTTCTGCTGATGAAGTCAGTCAGTTACGTTAGTTTGGTAAATCGTTTGTAATAAGTCGAATCTAAGCCTCTCCCCGCTACCTACATCCACACAAACACACACACACACACACACACACACATGT
Organism: Octopus bimaculoides; assembly: GCF_001194135.2. Classification (NCBI taxonomy): domain Eukaryota; kingdom Metazoa; phylum Mollusca; class Cephalopoda; order Octopoda; family Octopodidae; genus Octopus; species Octopus bimaculoides. Next base: position 187,802 of record NC_068995.1, on the reverse strand, counting down.
ATTTGTAGCTATTATATTTTTGTGTGCGTATGTCTATGCACGTATGTGTTGCTGTGTGAACTATGGGCTGTCATGTGATCGATTGACGAAAGTACGCGAAGAGCAAGAGAGAGTGAGAGAAGAAGAGGGGAGTGAAGAAAAGGAGGAGGAGGAGGTTATAAGACTATGATGAATAGCGAGCGAATGTACTCCGTGCCACATTTGTCTACCATTTGCAGTAGCAGACCATTCACCCTGCTGATCGTCAAATACTTTCTTTGATTATCAGCTCTTGTTGGCCAGTTCCCGTCTGGTTCTACATTTCTTTGGTGAATTTAAAAGAAAGTAACAGAGAGAGAGAGAGGGAGGGAGGGAGAGAGAAAGGCGAGCATAAAGAGAAGCGGCGATAGAGTAATGACACAAAGAGCGAGCAGAGGAGATAAAGACAGAAAGAACTAAGGAGAGAAGAGAGGAGGTGGGGGGGGGGTAATAAACTGGTTTTCATTTTATTCATATGGATTGTGTGTGTGTGTGTGTGTGTGTGACTACGTATGCTTGTGTATGTGTGCATTTGTGTGTGTGTACATGTATGTGTTAGAATAAAATTTCAATAAAAAGTATTGAAATTCAAGAGAAAAAAAATGTCCCGTTATTTGTATTAGAAAGTCTTCAGACAGGAGCTTGTTTGTATTAACTAGAGCTGTTGTTGTTGTTGTTGTTTTTGTTTAGCTTAATGATGACGATGATAATGACGACTACGATGGTTATCATGGCGTTGTTGTTGCTGCTCTTGTTGTTAGCGATACATAGTTGCACAAGTAATCCGTTATAGATAGCTCCAAACCACAATACCGAGGTTTCTAATTCTACAGCCGGAAACAGTAAATCTGAATATCGGTCAAAGGTGAAAATGCTGAAGCAACATCCTGTGGTCATTTTTCTTTTTTCCTTTTATTTTCCCTAATCTTCAAAAAACGGCTTCAATTCTCCTGAAGTGTGTCCAGAACTGTTCGCCCCACTTTGCTTTCCAGTGTGACCGACACTATAAGAGTGTCGGGTATGTAGACACGACTCTCTTGTTTCCACGTTCGAACGGTTGCTTCTCAATGTTTCCAGTCTTCATGGGAATGGTTTCAGCACCAAAACACAAAAGAAACGAAAATGACAAGAAAGTTGGTGAGATGAGAGCACTTTGAGGAACCGTTCCGAGAACTGGCCGCGTAATTTGACCACCAAAAAAACATTGTTGCGCATTGTAACGATGGGGGTGGGGGGAAGACGGGATCTAAAGAGGTTATGATTAGGACCAACAACCTAGCAAAAATGATCGACCTTGATTGATCTAAATTGATCAGAGCTTCACCGAACCCAGGCCTGGCGCTAATCCTATCAAAGACGGATCTCATGAAGCGAAAGGTTTTATAGAAGGAGTTATTGACAATTGGTCAAATTTTAGTGTTTTAGTCAACCTCTTGGCAACCAGTTTCACCAAAGCTTTTCGCTTTGTGTTCTACAGAATTATTTAAAGAACCACCACTCGTCAGTTCACACGAGTGAAATGCTTCCGGTCAGCTACTAGTTACAAAAAACAGCTGCCAAGACTAGTAGTAGGCAAGAATCGTGTATAACAGTAAAATTATTGTTATAATAATAATAATAATTATTATTATTACTATTAAGGCGGCGAGCTGGCAGAATCGTTAGCGCGCCGGACAAAATGCTTAACGGTAACTCGCTTGTCGCTCCGTTCTGAGTTCAAAATCCGCCGAGGTTGACTTTGCCTTTAATCCCCCCCCCCCCCACCAAAAAAAAAAAATTCAGACCTTGTGCCTATAATAGAATGGATTATTATTATTATTTTCATATACTCGCAACAGATTAGACAGTTAGAAAAAAAACTCTAACATCAGGCTACAAGTAACCTTAGAACGATCCTAGCTGCCCTAAGAACACTGAAATCTGGGGTTTAAGTCGATTATATCGGCTCCAGTACTCAACTGGTACTTAATTTATCGACCCTAAAAGGATGAAAGGTAAAGTCGACCTCGGTGGAATTTGAACTCAGAACATAGCGACGGGCGAAATATCGCTAAGTATTTAGTCTGCCAACTCGCCGACTTAATAATAATAATGATTTGAAATTTTTTGTCACAAGAGTAGCGTGGGGGAGGGGATTAAGTCGATTACATCGATCCAGTGTGTAACTGGTACTTACTTAATCGACCCCGAAAGGATGAAAGGCAAATCGACCTCGGCGGAATAATGTTAATAATAATAATAATAATAATAATAATTGATTGACCCCCCCCCCCACATGCACACATTGCAATAACTTCAAACGTGAGCTTGAACACGTGATGTATGCTTTTATAAACGATAATATATGTATATTTATGTTATTTTATTCCGTTTTATTTCGTAAAACAAACTCAAAAAAGAATACAATTGCCAGCATTCTTTGGGGATTTTTTTTGTCCGCCTTCCATTCCACCCTTCCTTAAATACTTGATTAACCTTTTCTCTTCCTGAATCAATAAGTATATATTTGTGTAGATAGACCACTTCAATGAAGGAAAGGCCCGATTGACTTCGTTATTGTTAAATCATTTTGTTTTACTTATTCTGAGAACTCTTACGAAAGGAAGTCCCATACAGGTTGTATCTTATATCAACAAACAAGACACAGCCATAGTTGTGTTGTGAAGAAGTCCACTTGCCATCTCGTGATTCGAGTTTCAGTTAACCCTACCAAGTGACTCTTTGAGAAAGTTTCCTGCACCTTCACCTCTGAGTGAACAGAGTCGTGTGAGAGAATTTTTTAGACCCCAAAACAACTTAAAAGTCCATTGCAGGGTGCGGATTGTCTTACTCCTTTTCCTTTTCTTTTTGTTCTCTCCTTTTGAATGTAGAATTAATTCAACGGTCGATTTAATACTGTTACGTGGCCTCCAAGAATGGTTCGGTCACTGCCTTGGGTCTGAAGGAACCCTCTTACCTTTTTAGTCCATCCACCTATACCCGACTTGCTGTTCACATTTTATGGCCATGGGATAATATTTTTTTAAAAATCACTGTTAGTTTATTATGTGTGTGTGTGTAATTCACACACACACCTACACACCGCCATCCCCCACACCCATATATGTGTGCGTGTTTGTGTGTGTATGTATGTATGTATAAGAGCTTTGTAGTTCGCTTGAAACATTGTCGTACCGAGGAAAGTAAGAAGAGACTCTGCTGATCCACCGCTTCAACCCGAAAATTAACAGTCGATCGGAGTTGAGCCGGCGGCACCTATGACAGCATCCAACAGGTGGTGAACGGTCTACAACAGCAGCTGAGATATGTTCAAACCAACACTCGGACAGCCGGCAACACTTAAGGGTGACCACCACTACTGATGCTGCTGCCAATACAACGCCTTCACACCACAGACGCTGAGTAGCCGATATAAGTGGGTGCTTGTTTACATCAATGTGTGGAACGACCATTACACTTACGTTTGGGGAGCGACTGCAGCCGTTACATAAACGCGAGGCAATTTGAACGAGAACCGACATAACGGGACTTTTCTTAGGTTGTTCTTTTCTTTTGAAGATGAACCCTTGCAGCTGAAATATAAGGGTTTTATTAAACTTGCCCGCATTGCCTATTTCTATTTTCTCTCTTTTTACCTTCTTTGTATGTATGTATGTATGTATAATGTGTGTGTTTGTGTTAGTCTTGCATTTGTTGATGTTGGTAATGACGCTTTTTATCAGGAGTTTGACAATGGTGGCTTGAACATATATGTGTGTGTGTGTGTGTGTGTGTGTGTGTGTGTGTGTGTGTGTGTGTGTGTATACATACATACATATATACATGCATATATTTATATATACATATATATATATAATTCCTCCCTTTTCCAGATTTTTCTAAAATATCATCATTTGGACCAACTGAACATGAGGAAAATGGAGTTAGAGCGCGGTGTCGTCATGCTACAAGCCGCCGTTCGCGGATTTCTCGCTAGACGTCGCTTCCGTCGCTTGTTAAGAAACTGGAATAAAAGTGAAGAAATTGCGCGACGCAAATTGGAAGAAATTGCCTTCGAAACCTTCAAACCATCCACCATTATGTCGACCAAGAAGACGAATATTAATGAAGACGCAGACAACTACGTAAGTCACATCTAAAACTTGTTGGCTATGCTTCATTGGAAGCGTGTGTGTGTGTGTGTGTGTGGTCTCAGGCACCAGACAATGCCAGAGCATTGTTACCAAGCGGAGTTGAGGGTTTATTCTTTTCGTAAGTTCAATCTTGTTTATATTTTAGTATATTTATTGAATTGTTAATTAATGTTTTCACATAAACACACACACACACACACACACACACACACACACATCTCCCGTCGAAGACAACGTATGCGTGATCAGCTTTTGCCGAGCAACCTGTACAAATGATTTGTTTATAGTGATCAAATGTGTGTTGTGCTGTACATCAGCTCACCCCGCCCCATCAAATCGACGTTACCTGGACTGGTGCACAGGTGTACCACACGTCAAGTGTCGAAGTGATTGCAGGCGAGTAGAACAATGCAACCAGCTGTGAACTCATTCAACGAGGATATTCACGGAGGTGTAAAACTGAAGAAATTAAAGTTCCTAAGAGAAGCAGACCTAACATCGCTTCTCAAATCAGTGGTGAAGGGAAAGGAACCGGCCGAAGCATTGATGAAACTGGATTTAAACCTAAAACTACTAAAAGCAGTGTATGAGGCACGAACCATCGGCAAATTCTAGGTATGGAGAAATCGCGGCAAATTTCCGCTTTGCATGTCCTAAGCCTGGGCAGAATGGAGCTCATGGCAATAACGACTTTCCACTCAACCAACAAGGATATTATAGATCATGGAATATATTTATCGATGTATGCATTGTGTGTGTGTGTGTGTGTGTGTGTGTGTGTGTGTGTGTGTGTGTGTGTGTGTACACACACACACACACACAGATAGATAGATAGACACATATATCTATATATATTTATACGTGTATGTATATATATATATATATATATATATCGTATGTTATAGAAATAATATATATACATATATACATGTACACATGAATACGAATATACATACATGCATTCTCACGTGCCGGGACGCATGTATATACAAACGTACGAAGTAGGAGCGGCGAAAGGAGAGAGATTCTTTGAAGATTTCTTATCCCCCAGACAGGAAAACCAACAGCGACGAAATGCAATAACAACATCAACAACAGCATTAGCAATTTACGTCTTATAAAGTTGATTTGCACAACAAATAGCCTTACTCAACTAAGCAAGCAGAACACACTGAAGAGTTCCTTTGTTAGATCAGTTGGTTACATCATAGTAATGCCCCTTGTTTTCCTAAGGATTTGTTCATTGCCGTCCATATTTGTCTGCATAAAACACATATATAATGTGTGTGTGTGTGTGTGTGTGTGTGTATGTGTGTGTGTGTGTGTTTTATGGGTATGCATTTAAAGGTGAATCGCAAAGCGGACCAGAGAAGAGATATTTTTAAAAGAAAAGTAAAAAACAAACAAAAAAATACACACTGAAACACTAACAAATATAAAATAAACAACATGCAGAAAAAAGTTGTTTAAATTATTTTTTGTTCTTTCTATAAAGAAATGATAAAAGACAATTTTCGAAAAAAAAAGAAATTCAACAAAAAGAAACGGAATTAAAAGACAAAGAGTATATATAAAAATACAAGATTCTTTTGTTATAAAATTCGTCAAATTCCCGAAAAGTCCTTCCAAAAGAAAATATTTAAAGTTTTCATTTTTGTAGTTATCAGCAGCAGTTTCAAGGAGAAAAGACGACAAATTACATATGCTGTGTGTGTGTGTGTGTGTGTGTGTGTGTGTGTGTGAGATACAATGTTATATATATGTATATCCATGCATATGTATGTATGTGTGTGTGTGTCCATGTTATTTTTAATCAGCAGAAAATTACAAAAGTAGCCCAAGAGCTGAGAGTTTCGCGCATGGCACTTATCAGATATGCACACAATGCACACACACACACATACATACATACACACATATACACACATACACGCATCACACATTCCCAGGCGCGTGTATGAGTGAAGAATTTATTAATTAGATCAAAAATTCTTTTTTCTCTTCGTCGTCTTCTTCACCTTCTTCTTCTGCTGCCTTCATTGGCCGTCAATAAGACGTTTCTCCCTTGGAATTTGTGCTCAACGAATGTCTGTGTGTAGAGATGGACGAGGAGAATGTCTGAGAGATTTGCTTAGGAAAGTATGAAGTAATTGTCACTAAATTTAAATTTAAATGTTAAGGTCATCATAACAGTAATATTTGTTGGTGGGTGTGGAGACGAAGGAACGAAATGTGTAAATCAAACGCTCACACATACACACAGAAGCATACACATACACACTCCTTTTTAAAATCTCGACCTATCTACTTATCTATCCATTTCTCTCTCCATCTTTCATACACACACACACACACACACACACACACACACACACACAC
>NC_068995.1:180591-181262 GCF_001194135.2 Octopus bimaculoides | reverse complement strand
CACACACACACACACACACACACACACACACATACACACACATGTATATAGGAAAACTGAATAGGGAGACGATCGCTGCTGATGTTGTTAAACCATTTATATCTTGAATTCATCTACATATGTTTCGACGGATGCACACCAAAAATGTCGGACGGGATAAATTATGGTCAGCAGTACATCAATCTCATGAGGAAGGATATAAATAACAGACTCATCAAACAGACATGTTAACAGAAATAGAATGTCCTATAAAATGTAACGTATTTATATTCACATGCACACACGCGTATACACACTCAAATATGTGACGTGTACATATAAACATTATATACATACAAAAAACACAAACGTATACAAACACATATACATACACACGCATTTATATACATGCACATACACATAAACATATATACATTTTTTATATATACATATACATAAATATATACATATACATACACACAAACGCACATATATTCCTTTTACTTGTGTATCATCGGAGAAAGATGTAGCTGCTATTTCTAGCAAGTAATCTGACTTAGTATGACTCGCATTTTGATTCGGGCTTGTATACTGTTTTGCGTATATATTTCAGCACAGAAAGTGAAGCACACATGCTAAAAGTTTGATATTATTTTCTCTGAATTCATTATTTTCTGTCAGTTTATATATAT
>NC_068995.1:177951-180581 GCF_001194135.2 Octopus bimaculoides | reverse complement strand
TAGATAGATAGATAGATATAGATAGATAGACACACATACATACATACATGCATGCATGCATTCTGGGGATGGCGGCAAATATGCACTTTATGGGTTGGTCTTAAATGAATGCTAACGAGATATTTTCACCAAATGTCTACAACAAATATTCCTATAACTAATGAATTTTGGGGAGTTTTTGGTTCAAATTTGTAAGAGTAAAGTAAATGAAGGAAACACCTTCTCATTGACGCTGCGACGGAGCGCGCGCGTGTGTGTATGTGTGTGTGTGTGTATATATATATATATATATATATATATATATATATGTATGTATACATGCGTTTGCATGTGTGTGTGTGCATGTGTGCATCTGTGTGTGTCACAGGTGCCAGGTCAGTGTGACCAAAGATATGTTTACTAAGTTGATATTGGATTAAACGTGTTTAGTTTATATCAACAACTACAACAAATGAATCCTTTATTCGGACCGCCGCCATTTTGTCATGTTGAAGGCCTTCAGTAATCTATACATTGGAGAAGGATGAAGGGGTGGAGCTGTTATAGGAAAGGAAATGAGGGGCAGAGGTGGCTTAACGCGGTGGACGTGCATCACCAGCTTATTATTGTTGTTTTTTACTCAAAGGTGTTCCTTCCTTGCCCGTCCCGTTAGCTTTTTGTTTTTGTCTTTTGTGTATGTATATCATAACCCGATGCATTCTTTATTTAAAATGTTGCAGTGGTCTTTGAGACAGGTTTGGCTGCTATTTCTAGCAGACCTTGTAACTTTGGGGGATGGGCTCCCTCTACAGTGTCTTCTTTTTTCAAAGCAGTGGTGTGTTATATGAGGAAGTTTTGACTGCTATTTCTACGAGATTGATCACCAACTGAGTTACCATTGTGACTGTTGTTGTGGAGGGTGATACGTGTTGCAGTTATTGCTGTGGTAAGGGTGGTGTGCTGCAGCTGTGGTAAGGGTGGTGTGCTGCAGCTGTGATGGCCGTCATTGTTGTTATTGCTGTCGCCGTCTTTAACTCCATTTCAACCTTCGCCGAGCAACAAATTCCCTGATGATAATATATTGCTCGTGACTGAAAGCTTAAATTTTTTTATAAAGGGTTGGAGTGGGGAACCAGGCACAAGGTGAAATTCTTCAATTGAGAGATTATAATCGATTGATGGTATTCGACCTCGGTTCTCCTCCCTCTCTTTCTCGGTGTGTGTTTGTGTGTGTGTGTATGCAAGCGTGTATGACTGTAGACATTTATGTATGTGCGTATAGACAAGGTCAAATTCATCAGGGAGCCGCTGTGCAATTTCGTTGTCAGTGGATCGATAAAAATATAAGGTGGAGTGTACCAGTTACATACTATGATTAGATTTGATTACGTAGTACCTTACAGTTACCACCATCACCACCGTCAACACCAATACCTCTAATACACGCTTGACACACACACACATATTTCATATATACACCATAAATATAATGCACACGCAGCAGGTAGTAAAAACGTATAAACTGTGTATCCATCACGCACACACACACAGGGTGCGCAGCGATGCATACTCATATACAAGCATCTATAAATGCCTTGTAATCTACAAGTCAGTAAACGCATAGATTCTGCTATATGTCCACACACACACACACACACACACACACACACACACACACTCATATATTATTTTCTTTGTGACAGAATTAGAAAGAGATTGCTCTTCAAGTGCCATAACAAAGAAGATAAAACATTTCTTTCGCGACACATCTGGATGCATTTTGGAAAGATGCATGTCCATTCTATAAGGCTTGCAGACAGTCCAATTTATATTTCATTGAGCAATATCATTAGATAAATAACCCCAAAGCTACTCCTGAAGTAAAAGACAAAATTAAACGTATTTATGTCATCTCATTTTTAGAGTAACAAACAAAGCAGTCGTGAAATCGTGCGTCACATGACACGCTGCCATCTTGGCTTTTTGCGTTCAACAACAAGAAACAAAATCCGTTTTCTAAGCGACTCGAACAGGACCAGTGGTGTCGCTTTTCGTGGGTATTTCTCGTGGAAAGCAACATGAATAGTCGTAATTGCTATGGCGGGTACTTTACACACACGTGCATGTATATGTGTGCATGTGTGTGTATAGATATCAATGTGTGCGTGGTGAGAGACACAGAAGAATAGATACAGATATACATACATATATATATGTATGTATATAGCCAACAACACTGATGATTCTCTCCACCACAATTAGTCTCAGAGTTAGTTCCATGCCAAAGGTCCTCACGTGGCAAAGAAGAAAACTCTGAGTAACGACGGAGTGAATCATCAATGAACGGCCTTAAACAAATATATTAATTCTTATACAAGTGCTATAGATTTTACTCTATACATATATGTGTGTGTATATATGTATATATTTATCCATTCGTATTAGTGTGTTTGTATTAGTCTGTGTATGTGTCTGTGTGTCCCATCACACAAACATATATGATGTGTTTACAAGAGAATCCCTTCAAAGACCACCAAGAGAATTTAATTGATTTTTTTTTCAACTTCAGAGCAGAAAATTTGAATTCAGTTTATATACATACGTGTGTGTGTGTGTGTGTGTGTGTGTGTGTGTGTGTGTGTGTGTGTGTG
>NC_068995.1:177028-177935 GCF_001194135.2 Octopus bimaculoides | reverse complement strand
GTGCGCGCGCGCCTGGGTCCTTACGTAACTGCTCTTTAAACACCTCATTCCACGTTGCTTATTCCCGCATATATGCACACATGTATATATAGATATAGATAGATAGAGAGAAAGAGATAGAAATATATATATATATATATATATATACTTAGATATAAACGTATATATGTGAGTGTGTGTATCTCAATGAAGTCACAGCTATAGAGTTCTTCTCTCTTTATCTCTATTTAGTTACATATGTCTCGCTTTATTTCTCTCTATCTATTTGGTTATCTCTCTCTCTCCCTCCCCCCCTCTCTCTCTCTCTCAGCGGCTCTCCTAATCTCTTTCCTTTTCTTTCTTTCTTTCTTTCTTTCTTTCTTTCTTTCTTTCTCTGTTTCTCTTTTCTTTCTCGGTAGTTCTCTTTATTCCTCTTTCTTTCTCTCCCTCTCTCTTTCTCTCTATCTCTCTGTTTCCGCCTCTCTCTCTCTCTCTCTCTCTCTCCCCTCCCCTCCCTCTCAGCAACTCTTTTTTTCATAGTTACATACTTCCTTTCTGTCTCCGACTTCTCTCCCCCTCCGTCATAATATCAACTATGGCTGCAATCTCTCCAATTCTCATAGACTTATACACCCCCCCCCCCCCCCACACACACACATTCACACATATCCGCACATACTATACATTCCCACACCGATATCTACTGTTTGTTCCCAACAATTCTTTGCAGTTTCTTCTTCCGGACAAATATTGCAACCGTCTGATCCTTCAGGCCATATACCATCATCCCTATCTCGGTGCCGTCTGCTCTTTCAAATAATACCACCACCGCCACCGCCACCGCCACCGCCGCCACCGCCACCACCGCCGCCGCCACCACATTTTCTGTCGTCTGTTGTGTTAAGTCATTCTACCCCCTCCTCCGCTA
>NC_068995.1:174343-177018 GCF_001194135.2 Octopus bimaculoides | reverse complement strand
CTTTCTCTTCTCTTTTCTCTATCTCTCTCTCTCTCTCTCTCTCTCTCTCTCTTTCTCTTTCTCTCTCTCTCTCTCTACCCAGATGTTCCTATGTGGTCGCTCGCCCTAAAATTAATATTTCCCAAATTTCCCTCGAACAAAACCTTTAAAAGAAGAGGACTTTAGATAATGTCGTCCAAGATAAACAATGAATGATAAAAAGAAGGGATGGGCAAAACTGGAAGATTTTTGATCCTAGCTCTACTCAGTTAAGGCTCATCCAAATGACACAGCATCACCACCACTTTAATGGCTGCCGTTTCTTCTCTGCTTCATCAAATCGTTTCTGCCATTTGAATTCTGGCGTCGATCCATTTGGAGCCAATGGAAAGGGAGAATTCTCCTGCCTCAATGGAAATGGAGGAGAAAACACCAACCCGTGAGGTTTCATATCGATGAATACACACACATACACACACACTTCCATATCATACTGTAAATATACAAACAATATAGATACAAAAAAACAACAACAACAGTGGTTGACATCCTTGAATGTAATAGCAATGGCGATGGTTGTTGAGACATAAAAATGTCTTAGCTCCACTCTCCGCCATCTTAAGAAAAACTCCCACCTCTGCCTTTTCCCCTTTATTTACTCCACAGATCGATAACCAAAGTTTTATCCCTCTTTATTGTATCTTCTGCCATCTTCTGTTTTTTTACCTTCTCTTTTTCTTCCCTTTTCATCATTATCATCATCATCATATAACCTTTCTCTCCCTCTTCTCTCTCTCTCTCTCTCTCTCTCTCTCTCTCTCTCTCTTCTACACTTCCACCTTTTTTCCTCTTCAACATTCTTCACAAACATTCTTTGATGTTTAGTTTTCTTTGTTTTTTTTTCATTCCTCACCTGAACTCTAAATCTTACTCTTTCTCTCTCCTATTCTCTCTTACTCCTTTCTACTCTCTCTCTCTTACTCTTTCTCTTTCCTACTCTCTCTTACTCCTTCTCTTTCCTACTCTCTCTTACTCCTTTCTACTCTCTCTCTCTCTCTTACTCTTTCTCTCTCTTACTCTTTCTCTCTCCTACTCTCTCTCTCTTACTCCTTTCTACTCTCTCTCTCTTACTCCTTTCTACTCTCTCTCTCTTACTCTTTCTCTCTCCTCTGTTTCTGTTCTGTCCCTATCCTTATTTCCTTCTCTCCGTCTCCCCCCCCCTCTCTCTCTCTCTCGCCTCTGTATTCCCTCCTCTCTTCTTCTCTACATACCCTTTCTATATTTCACCATATCCCTCTCTCTCGCTCTTCTTCTTCTCTCTCTCTCTTTCTTTCTCTCTCCCTCTCACATTCGTCCAACAACAACGACAAACAAACCAACAAACCACCAATGACGCTCGTTGAACCTTGCTAAAAGAGTTTCGTCTCCTTCCTTTCACCACCACCACCACCACCACCACCACCACCACTACTTCCACCACTACGACCACCACTACCTTCTCATAAACCGAAGTATCTCAGTGTGTGTCCCTTCAGCCGGACGTTGCAGTCTTTCACAGCCGTTGCTGGAGACGGCACAGCTGAACCCGATCTCTATAAAGACGGGCAACAACAACAACAACAGCAACAGCAACAACGTACGCACACACACAGACACATACACGCATACTTACACACACACATAGAGAGACACCCTTCGCTCCGCCTCTGTCTTGGTCATCTCTAGTTTCTTCTCTTGGGACCATTACAATTCTGAGGAAATGCACACACACACACACACACACACACACACACGTTAGAATTCTCTGATTCGTAAGGATAACTTTATTGGCTGACCAGTATATGTCATTTGTGAAGGATAATATTAATGAATGACCAACGCGATTCTTTCATTTATAAGGATAATATTAATGAATGACCAACGCGATTCTTTCATTTATAAGGATAATATTAATGAATGACCAACGCGATTCTTTCATTTATAAGGATAATATTAATGAATGACCAACGCGATTCTTTCATTTATAAGGATAATATAACTGACTGGCCATCGCAGCTCTTTTATATTCTGTTACAAACGTGGTTGGAAAAATAAGTCTTTTGACGTTTGCCACTTCACATTGTCTATAGATTCCATAAAACTTGGCGTTAAAGAAAAGAAAAAGAAGGGAAACCTTTAAAAGGCGATAAAAAAGGGGCGAAAAGCAAGGAAGACAGTCTCATTTTACCCGCATCAATTTTGTCACCGTTTTGTTATTTTCCTGTTTGAGTGTGTTTAAAAATATTTTCTACGATTAAGAAAAAACAGTTCATAGAAAATCTTAAAATTAAAACACGGAGAAACAAGAGATAAAGAAGAGAAAAAAAACCTTTCGTTTTTCATATCATCAAAAATGGCTGCAACTCGATCTTGTACATAAACAAAAATTACGTCCCAAAACGCTCGCGGGCCACATCTACAAAAGTATGTTTGAAGAACTTGTCGATACTTAGAGACAGAAAGATTTCCTCGTAGAAGCAGAGACAGAAAGACTTACTGAGAGAAAGAGACAGACATTAGAAGACTCCAACAGTTTATAGCGAATTGTTTCTATATAAACGTATTGTACATACATACGTGTGTGTGTGTGTATATATATATATATATATATATATATATATATATATAGAGAGAGAGAGAGAGAGAGAGATACTTTT
>NC_068995.1:171184-173982 GCF_001194135.2 Octopus bimaculoides | reverse complement strand
GTACATACATACGTGTGTGTGTGTGTATATATATATATATATATATATATATATATATATTCTTTTACTTGTTTCAGTCATTTGACTACGGCCATACTGCAGCATCACCTTCAAATCGACCCTGGGATTAATCTCTTAAACCTAGAACTTATTCTGTTTTTTTATGAACCGCTAATTTATGGGGACGTAAACATACCAGCATCTGTTGTCAAGCGGTGATGGGTGACACACACACACACACACACACACACGCACGCACGCACGCACACACACACACACACACACACACACACACACACTCAATCGCATGCATTGTATGTAGGCATATATAATATATATATATATACCTTTGTAAATGTATACATATATGTATGCGAGTGTGTGTGTATAATATATACATACACATGTATGTATGCATGTGTGTATATATTCCTTAAATGCGCACAACAAGTATCCATAGTCCTAGTCCGAAGTATGTTGTACCTTATTAACATAAATGTCGCAAGAAGCGTAAAACAAGTGGGAAAGATCTTGCAATCCGGTCTCGATTTCGATTCCAGAACATTTCTTTCTCAACGGTTTGGAAATCCTATAATAACAGAACCTCATAATGTTTCCCTTCAGAACTGTGTTCTTTTTTCGTTTTTATATAAATTTCATCCATCGATATATCTTGGTTTTTCTCTGTAATTATACCAACAGAAAGCAAAGCCATTTTTCCAAAGAAATCCGTTTCACGGTTTTCAAGGTTTGCTTTCTACTGGAAAAGTAGAAAGATGGCGTTCAACTTTCAGGATCGTCAGCGCATTGAGCAAAATGCTTAACAACGTTTCTCTCGGTCCTTTACGTTCTGATTTCAAATTCCGCTGAAATCAAATTTTCCTTTCATTTCTTCGAGTTCGATAAAATGAAATACCAGTCAACTACTGGGGTCAACATCATCGACTCGTCCCCTCCGAATTATTCGCCTTGAACCCTGTAACGAACCGGCGTCCGTTCATGAGGAATATTTTGATTCCGCACATTTATACACTATGGAAACCATGTAACCAGCCTCACAAGTCCTAGGGTTCAAAAATAAAATAAATATGAGCTGCAGCAGAGCCTTGCTGCCTGACACTTGTCACATGCTCCACCACCAAAACAAAAACCACTTCCTGTAATTTAACAAAATATAAAAAGGGCATAAAAATAAAGTACCCTCGGCTCTGAAATTTCACCATTGTGAACATTTACATTTTCTGTTGGCTTTATCGAACGGCAATTCACGTGGCACCAAAACACGGCGTTCTTACACACAAATGCAAACTCTATGCGTTGAGTCGGAATTATAATAAGTTTCTAAGTGGCTTCAATGACTGCTTCACAATATATTTTCGACATGTCTAAGGCGGCGAGCTTGCAGAATATCGTTAACACGCCGAACAAAATACCCAAGCGGCATTTCGTTCGAATTTCGGTTCTGCGTTCAAACTCTGCCAAGATCGGCTTTGCCTTTCATTCCTTCGAGATCGATAGACATATATGTGTGTGTGTGTGAATTGCCAATTCACGACTTCGGATTAGAAGGATGAAAGGCAAAGTTGACTAAGCGGGAATTGACAGCTGGAACAAACACTGCGCAAACAACTCTACCCCTTCGCCGCCCGTTTTTAGTATGGAAGCTCACTTACAACATAACAGACTAAGATGTAAACGCTTTTTAGTTCATCTGAAACAAGAAAAGTGTCAACAGCCAGTTGTTTATAGGGAACTACTTTCTGAGAAATAATTCCCTAGCAGACAAATTAAGATACAAACGCTGCCTTGAGTCTGATCCATGAAAATTGGGTGATATTCTTGCGGCAAGTTTGAGAAAAAAGATGCAGTTGATAGGGTCTCATGAGGACGAAAATATACTTATTGCCTTCAATAACTTTGAAGGGAATCGTAAAATTGAAACAAAAAGAAAGGAAGCGCTTCGATATTAATATTCCCGTCGAACGCTCAATTTCTTGTCGAGTTTATTTCTCTAAAACCTGTCTTGTGAGCCAATCAAGGTCATATGAACGAAAGCAAACTAATAATAGATTATTAGCATTTGAAAGAACATATATCAGCCAATTGTGCAAAAGATGTCTTTGTGTTGGCAATCTGAACGGATAAATGTCGTTTCTACAGAATGTTAATTGCTATGACTTTGCATGGCTTTTAACGAAGAAGAAGCATTTCTGGAACTGTTTGGGAAAACGCTGCAGATTAATCAGCGAAACAAAGAAAAAAAAGTTCATTTTTCCTTTTGCTTGTCAGCGGTCACGCCCATTACTGAGTTGACTGCCAAGATAGATGTATGTGTGTGTGTGTGTGTGTATCTATGTATCAATATATTTATGTACTGGCGCAGGTGTAGCTGTGTGGTAAGAAGCTCACTTCCCAATCACATGGCTCCGGGTTCAGTTCCACTGCATGTCAATTTGGGCAAGTGTCTTCTACTATAGCCTCGGGCCGTTCAAAACCTTGTGAGTGCATTTGGTAGACGGAAACTCATTGAAACTGCAAGAAGCTCGTTATATATATATATGTGTGTGTGTGTGTGTGTGTGTGTGTGTGTGTTGTATTGTATATATGTTTGTGTGGCACGCGTATGCTTGTGCCTTTCTGTGTTTGTACCCAACACCGCTTAACAAGTGGTGCTTGTTTACGTCCTCGTAATCTAGAGGTTCGGTAAAAACAAACGATAGAATAAGTTGCAGTTCATTCATTCGATGGAAAGTTCTTCAAGGCAATGACCCAGCATGGCCGCAGTCTAATGATTAAAA
>NC_068995.1:164213-170753 GCF_001194135.2 Octopus bimaculoides | reverse complement strand
CTGAGCGAATGCTGTCAACCTTGTTTGACCAGTTTCTGTAGATGGAGCCACCTGCTATTGCCACCCGTTCTTTGTTGTTTTTTTTTCTTTTTTTACTGATTCAGATGATTTTTTTTTTTTGATTTTTCGAAACTTTCATAATAACAATACGTTCCCAACCGACAAACCGACCTACCTACCTGCCTGTCTCTCATTCAAATCACGCCATCAAACTGGTTCAAACTAGTTGCAATGTCTCTATTTTTGCTGTCGTTGTTTTTAATCCCCGGGTCAGCCTTAGTTGATCAGATTTACTTTCAAAGGTATCCCACCCAGCCATGACATTGGATCTTTTCCTTAGCCTTCGTATATCTAGGACTCCATCACACCCTCTCACTGTAGTCTTCGATTTCTATGGCGTTACGGTGTGATTGGAGGGAAATTTCAATCACATTTCTAAATAGGCGAATGACCAAAATAACAAACAAATCAGTTGACCTGAGAATTACCAGCAATAATGATACAACTATCCCCAAAACACAGCATTCAACATCATAAGTCTGTTGCTGAGCGCTATTACTACATGCTTTGATACTACTACTACTACTAATAATAATAATAATAATAATAATAAAAGTAGTAGTAGTAGTAGTAGAGTTTAGAAAGTTCATAAGGTTGAGTTTTTTACATATACATAAACACATATACAGATATATGTGTGTATGTGTAGAAATATGTATATATGTATGTATTTATATTTATAACTGAACCTTATAAACTTCCTAAACTCTCTGACGAAGCCCAGAGACACACCCAACTACCTTAATCTTATCTACCAAATACTTCAGTTCACTGAAGGGATAAAAGTAGAGTGGAGTACTTTGGCCTCTTGGCTGAAACAGCTGTAACATTTTATCCTATTTTCTATGTCCTACGTTATATATTTTAATAATTACTGGTATTTTTATATTTTATAAATAGACATAATATAATGTCTATAAGTTGATGAATACCACCTCTTGATCCCCTCCATTTTCTTATTGCTATATATATATATATATATATATAGCAATTAGTACAGTCAGGCTGCTGTGAAGAATAGAAAATGCAACCTTTCGGATAGAGTACTTCTTTATTCTGAAGGAAAAGTGTCCGAAACTTTGGATTTTCCTGTCCTCACAGCAAGGTCACTCAGTTCTTTTTTATCGGTTTCAATAAATAATGTAAGTCATGTCCGACATCGCCCAGCTCTGGCCTCATTCAGGTCTGTTTGGTCTACACACATACATACACATGTATGTATGTGTGTGTGTTGATATGAATGTATACGTATAATATATATATAATGTATGTATGTATGTATCAAAGCAGGGAAAATTATATATTTTCTATGAAATTTTTGGGTTTATCATTTATCCATTATTTATTAATTTGTGTATTTAAGCAATAATTAAGCAATATATCTATTTCTTTATGCATTTACCAGATTATCAAAAATCTTCCATCGTCCATTACTGGGATTGAACTCAGCAAGAAAGATTCCAATATACCACCGATAATGAGTGACAGTTCGACAGATAAATATGCACAGTTAGATGAAGCGATGATGCATCACAAGAAGAGGGGCAAAACCAACAAACGTTTCCTTGACGACAGCAGCAATGGTCAAATTAGTACAGCGGCCAGCGAGGACGAAATCGATGAACTTCGACCCAACATCCAAAAGAAACAACGGCCTCGCAGACCTTCGCAGATTTCAGCTTCCATAACTTCTCAGTCAACCACCACCACCAGCCTCTCCACCCTAACTAACGGACCGAAAGTCAATAATACGTTAGTATATATATATATATATATATATTTGTTTCATTTCTTTGTGTCTTTCTGGTTCCTTTCAGTTGGGAAGGATAGGATTTGCATTATCGTGGTTGGAGTTGGGATAATGGTGCAATTTGTGTTGCATAAATGCATGTTATATTGCCTATAATAGATGTATGTGTGATATATCGAATACACACACACATAAATAAGGCAATGACAAAGATAAACATGAGTTTATCAAGAATCAAATTTAAAGTAAACAGAAAATGGAGAAATATTAATCAACAACAATTGACTTACATTAATTATTATTTATTAATTCAATTCAAATAGACTGCATCCCATCTAACAGTTGTTTCTGCTTCCAATCTTATACGGTGTTGCCATTCATATTCTACAAATAATATTCATCATGTTTGGTAATAAATCCAATGTGGGACATGAAGCTCCATCTATTGAATTTAAAAAATAATAATTGATGTAAGTCAATTGTTGTTGATCAATATTTCTCCATTTTCTGTTTACTTTATACACACACACACACACACACACACAAACACACAAACACACACACACATATATATTTTTATATATACATTACAGGTCTACTAACCAGCCATGGGATGTGTTTAAGACAGTATCACGGAAAAACGAGACTATTTACGAATCAACGACGAACTGGTTCGAGTTGGCAGCGAAGACTTTCAAGATTTTTACGTTTGTGTTTCTTTTCGTGTGTGTGATGGGAAGTGCCTTGGCTAGCAAAGGAAGTCTTCTCATCATGACCAGAGCTATTGGGAAAAAAAACCAGGTGAGATAAAAATTTTCTATAGAACAACAAAATACGTAGGAATGCACACACACACACACCACGACATTAATGTACCTGTCTCCGCCGGATCAAAATGAACTTACACGCTCTGGATCTCTTTGGCTTCCTACTATATTTATTTTGTGTTTCTGTGTAGATAGATAGATAGATAGATATAACTGTCTGTGTGTATGTGTGTGTACATAAATTCTGTATAAATATGTTATCAATGACTTGATGCCTTGCAGCTACTTGTTCAAATTTTATCCTGTTATACCTATGTACAGGTATAATATATCCTTATAAAAAGAGATGATGTATAAAACGTCCAAAAATGATCAAATATATGCACATTAATTAAGTGAAAGTATTATAGCAGTCAATTGCTTTTGATACAGATATCAGCGAGACGGACAAACATTGATAAGAAGACACACTGCCAATTAAATAAGAAAATTGTTGACGTTTAGCCCAAAGCCGATTTTCAGTGGGAAGACCGATATTTTAATGTATCAAGTTGCGGTTTTCTAGGACTTCCCTATCCAATGTACCATTCTTTGTTTTAAAGGTTCCTATGTCTTAAGGAAGGAATGTGTCCTTTCTTTTTTATGGCATTGGAGTTTGGTTTGAGAGAGATTTGGCAGTTATTTTTCACAGTGACACATACAAATCCAAGTTATTGTTGTTGTTGTTATTATTGTTAATATTTTATTAGCAGTCACTGTGCACCCACGTCAGTTCGAAAGCATGCACAGTTCACGTTCAGTTTGCTTGCAAGCTTTGCACGGTAGATTTCACTTTAGTAGTAGTAGTAGTAGTAATTGTTGTTATCGTTTTTATTGTTGTTGTTGTTACTATTGTATTTTTCCCCAATTTTTAGAGCTCAGAGTCCCGAGACAGGTGGGTGTACCTGGTAATATGTACCTTGTGTGTACCCTATGTTGTGATGTTCCTAGAATGTTTGTTTAAAGCCATGTTTGGCAATATACCCCGGCCTTCCATAGGAAACATGATCTGGGTAAGTAGACTCCTTTATTTCCCTTTTCCACACCACATACGCATATACATGCGCAAATGCACAAATAGATATACATTATGTGTGTGAATGCGTGTAGTGATGTGTGTGTGTGTGTGTGTGTGTGTGTGTGTGTGTGTGTGTGTGTGTGTGTGTGTGTGTGTGTGTGTGTGTGTGTGTGTGTGTGTGTGTGTGTGTGTGTGTGCGTGCGTGCGTGCGTGCAGTGATATGCACGCATACACACACACACGCACATACATTCGCACAGACATACATGAATACATACATGCATGCATACGTACACATACATGCATACACAATACATACATTATTATTATTATCATTATTGAGTGAGAGAGCAGCACATGACCTTGCAGGTGGGGCCCAGTTAGAATTTTCTTTAGGTTGAGTAACCCATCCTGCTCAAAAGGTCCCTGAATAATATTCAAACCCCAAAGAATTCCTCTCAACACATGACTATGATTCTCCCCCACTACTCTTGTTCGTGATAAGAGATGCACATATCCTCAGCCACCAAGGGACATGCTCAACTGGTTAAGGTCAAACAACTGACAAGCAAATCTTGAGCAGAATATTTGCTGTAGCCCATCTTTTACAAGACAAAACATGTACATGATAAAACTTCCAATCAGTTAAGATCAGAAGCCATGATAGCCACTGCTTGGTACTGCATCAGGGCATATTATCATCATCATCATCATCATCATTATTATTGTTATTATTATTATTATTATTCCTTTCATCCTTTCGGGGCCGATGAATTAAGTACCAGTTGAGTACTGGGGTCGATGTAATCGACAATCCCCCTCCCCCAAATTTCATGCCTTGTACCTATAATAGAAAGGATTTTTATTATTATTATTATCCTCTTTCCTATTTTTCTCTTCGGCAGATTCTGTTAGTCGAATCGTTACATTCGTTCGGGCTGTGCCTGTTCCTGTTTAGAGTGCTTCCATGTTTAAACACAATACGATGCCTATTGCTGATGAACGCTGTCTGCCAAATGCCTTCCATTTTCAGACTTTTTGCTACGAAAAGATCCGAGGATCCGAGACGAAAGATAATCACAATCGTTTTTGATTTCCTGGCGGTTCTCATGCAGTTGTCCGCTCTCGTAGTGGCCATCACCTCTATGAAAACCTCATGCATGCGTGACCCGCCTCGCGTCACTGACACCAACAACAGCAATACATACGGGCTTTATTTTCCCAAAAACGACAAGAAGCACTGGTCTCAACAACAAAATGGCGATGATCCCACGACTTCTGACATCAACAGTGATAGCATTTTGTCAAATATGACATGGGAAGTTCCTGTGTCATTGATCCTCATTTCGGTAAAATGGTGGGAAAATTTTGTGGATAAATCAATAAAGATCGGCTCTAGGGAATTCTGTGTGAAAGAGTACAAGGATACTCTCTATAGAGTACGAGTAAAGGCTTATATATTGGTTAGTGCTTGGAAGGTCGGACTGACATTTGGTTTCGCTTTTCTGTTGATGCCCAATCTAAGTCTGGTTCATAAAGCATTTGGTAGTCTTTTCCAAGACGAGGTTTACAACTACATAAACACCACAGTTCCTACACCAGTCCATTCAAATGGCACTTTAAAGACTACTGGGGCACCAATTAGTCCCTTTACAGGTAGTACTGTAACCGAGTATAAGAGCACCCAACAGAAAACCATCAACTGTACAAATGTGACTGATGTTGCAGACGTAACCTGGATACTCTGCTGGAGCAAACAAGAAGATGCCTGGAGAGAGTTTATGACATACTTACCGTTGATCGTCCAAATTGTGTCATCGGGTCTTTGTTATTATTTTGCTAGACTTGCTTGCAAACTGTGCATGCAAAGATTCTCGTTCGCAGCTCCACTCTGTTTGGCGACGCCTGTCGCGGTTGGAACGCTGTTATCGTTTTATTACATTAAACCGAACAATATTTTTACCAAAGAATTCTTGCAATGGCCCGGTATGGAAGCGGAGCCTGATAAACAAAAGCTAATCTGGCATATGGGAATCGGGTTTGGCCTTTGGTGGGTATCACAGTTGTGGGTCACCAGATATATTTGGACACCTAAAGCAACACGACTCGCCTTTACAGAAAAGTAAGTACTCTTCGTGTTTATTTTCATTGATTTACAAATGATTTTATTTGTTCACGTTGTTGCTGTGCATATTGTTGCACTGTGACTCTGCGTTCAATAATTTCAGTGCATGTTTTTTTGCCTTTGTTGTGCATGTTTCAGTCGCTATTCTACATGCTTCTGCCACTGTGCATGTTGCTGTTTCTACTGTGCATGTTTCTGTTGTCCCAGTGCAGTCTGTACTTTTTATAGTGCATGTTGTTGTTGATACTGTTGCTGCAGTGCATTTGGAACTCTGAAATTGTTTTTCAATAACAAGATCCAAAAGTAAAAGTAAAAAAAAAAAATAGATGTATCAAGGTGCGGTTTTTACGATAGAGTCTTCGTCATAGCTTTTTGAACCTTTCGGGGCAAGAATGAAGGGAAATGGATAGGATAGCGGTGGATACTACGAGAAGATATTCTACGGAAATTAGAACAAGATGTAGGAAGTCCGCCATCTTGTGACGTTAACGAGGTCATCAAAACTGGCTTCAACTGGCTCAGTCATGTAGGAACTCTCGTTACATTTCCGCTGATTGCCGCCAATTAATAATTAAATAATTAGTTCTGATTGAGGCACAAGACTAGCAATGTTGAAGAAAGGAGAGCATTACTTAATAACAATCAACCTCAACCTTTAACGACTTGATTTTATCAACCTATATCCTTCCGAAAGTATCAGCCAAAATAATTCTTCCAAGACATCTCTCTCTCTCTCTCTCTCTCTCTCTCTCTCTCTCTCTCTCTCTCTCTCTCTCTCTCT
>NC_068995.1:155791-164169 GCF_001194135.2 Octopus bimaculoides | reverse complement strand
TCTCTCTCTCTCTCTCCCTCTCTCTCTCCCTCTCTCTCTCTCTCTCTCTCTCTCTTTACATCTCTCTTTCTTTCTCTTGTCCTTCAGACTCTTCATGTTGCCACTCTACTGTGCTGGATTCATTGAGCAATCTCTGTTGCTTAACCGACGGCGAAATGACAAGGAACGCATGCCCAACAGGAATTTATCTGATGATATTTCTATCGATAGCAATTCGACTGACCCCATGCGCAAGCAGCGAGAACAAATTGTGCCTAAAATCTACATTTGCGCCACAATGTGGCACGAAACAGTACATGAGATGACGCAGCTATTAAAATCTGTCTTCAGGTAAATATAACACACTGTAACATTTCAAGGTGCTAGAGCGCCAACCTAGATGCTTTAACTGTTATAGAAATGTGCGTTAAATAACGCAAGCTCGTCCTTTCTGCCTTACTGATTTACGGAAAAGGAGAGGGGGCTTCTCTCACGGTTTGTTAACTGCGTCTCATGTAACCTCTTCAGTCATAACTTACTCAGACATAACTTTCTCTAACTTAAATTCCTTTATAAAGTTTTTAAAAATAACCTTTGCACTCTTCACTTCCTCTTGAAACAACTTGCTCTTATATTCCAGGATGGACATAGATCAAAGCGCTCGGAGAAATGCACAAGATTACTTCAATGTCCAAGACCCAGATTTCTACGAATTTGAAGGTAAGATTTTAACTGTTTCCCCACACAAATTCATGCAACCACAAAAGAACAAGTTTCTCACTTAACTCGAGAGGCATTTCGTTCCTCTTTTTATACTGCTAGTATATATATATATATATATATATATATATATATATGTATGCGTGCAGTAGTGTTTATACAATATATGTATTCATATATAGTTAGATATATATATGCATATAGATACACGCATAAATCCATCTAAATACATACATCTATTTCTCTTATTCGCTCTCTGTCCATATATATATATATATGTGTGTGTGTGTACTGTGTGTGTGCATGTGTGCGTGCGTGTGTACCAATACACACACTCACGCGCAAAAGACAACTGGTAAGTTATTTGTCATACATACAGGGAGTTCGAATCTACAATTTAACCACCACCACCCCGACCTCCACCCCGGAGTGTTGGGGGTTAGGGGTAGGGTCATGAATGTCACAAGTTCTCACGACCTACATCATCAGTCGATGTAATCCAAATAAATTGACATAACTTCCAGTGGAATGCGCTCGGAATCTAACCTCGCCACTGTAATCCAGCCGGAAGGACAGATAAATGGGGGGTCCCGACCCCTTACCCCACAAGCCAGCACTATCACCATCACTGCTGCAGACCACTGTCCAGATACTCTGCTCCACCACCACCATCAGCAACCAACAACAATTACAATATATCTTTAAATTTGAAGTCAAGATATAAAAGTAAATATAGCCATCACTTGGAATCAAACACACACACCGTCATATATGGACATAATACACAAATACACAAGTATGCATACAGGCACAAACATACGGAAATATGCGCACACACACATATGGTTATACATCTACACACACACACATACGTACGTACTTAGGTACATGATGCGTGTGTAATACATACATGCATTGGAACACACACACACACACACACACACACTCGAATACAAAGTTGTACGGTGATGCACACATCTATTATATGCAAACGTACACAGACTGGCACCAAATATACATAGACAGGCAAACAAACACACGCACACCTACATATGCACATACACAGGCACTGACACACACACACACACACAAACGTTGACAGCGGACACATATATACGGAATGTGTAGATAGGTTTGATGTGATGACTAAGAGATAGATAGAGAGATAGATAGATAGGGCGAGAATGAGAGTGGAGAGAGAGAGCGTGAAGAGATAGGTAGGTAGAGAGAGAGAGAGAGAGAGAGAGAGAGAGAGATACAGACGGGTATAAAATGAAATGAAATAATATCTAAATCAACATTTATAAAACCGTCTGTGATAGAAGATAATCGATCCAAGTCAAACAGCAGAGATAAATACAATAAAACACGTTAAAAATGCAATGAAACACAAAAGATTGTCTGTAAATATTTTTTCAAGTCGATTAAACGAAATGTGTCCGAGATGGGGGAGGGGGTGGAGAGTATTAGAAACAGGGGGATGGCAAAAGAGTAGGAGTGAATAAGGGGAGAGAGAGAGAGGGGGAGGGGGAAGGTCGGAAGGGATTTTAATGTACAAAGAGAGAGATGTGGTTGATGGGAGTTAAAACCGAGACGTTTGGTGGAGGAGGAGGAAGAGGAATGGGAAGTGGGGAAAGGAGATTGTACTGAGGGTGGAGTGAAGACAAGGAAATGGGAGGAGGGGGGAGGGAGGGAGCACGTAACAGAAGGGAACGGGCATTGCGTGGTGATGCGGATGTATATTAAACTCTTACAAAGCAGCCAACGGCCGTTCTCTTTCTCTCTCCCTCTCTCTCTCACTATATATATATATATATATATATATATATATATATATATATACATATATATATTGATAGAATATCATGGCTACCGAATAAGTTTCACATATTCTTAGATATCTTCAGTAAAGCGAATCGCCACATCAAAGTGGCGGTTGAATGTGACAACTAGTTTAACCGCAGACAGATTCTCCTCCTCCCCCTCCTCCAGCTACTTATCGGTGCAACCAGTTGGCGGAGAATCTGCCTGGGGTTAAACGAGTAGTAACATCCAACTGTGGTGACTTGCTTTACTCCGTTCTCTATCTCTTCTTCGCATTTTATAACTGGCTATTTTGCTTCTATGACGGAGACGGAAAGAAGTTCCTCGTGTGTGTATTATTTAGTAAAGGTTATTTCTACAGATATTCGATAGCAAATATGGCCAACACGGATTGATACAACGTTTCGTATCGAGACGTCAGATGTAAACAAACAACGAGATCGAAGACAGAAATGGGTAATGAGTGTATTTCCATATTTCGGGGGCTTTTGCCCCTTCATCAAC
This sequence comes from Octopus bimaculoides, assembly GCF_001194135.2. NCBI lineage: Eukaryota > Metazoa > Mollusca > Cephalopoda > Octopoda > Octopodidae > Octopus > Octopus bimaculoides. The sequence goes on along the minus strand of NC_068995.1, from coordinate 161,142 downwards.
AGCCATTTAACCCCTTCTCACCCCAGAACACATTGCTTCTATAGAATATCTGTAGAAATACTTTGAACAAAATAATGCAACAAACACGGCGGATCTAGTTCAAAACGGGGGCACCAGTTTTCATTTATGTTTTATGTAGTGTTTTTGGTACCGAAAGACTTTCAAACTTCGTATACTTATCTATTTTGTGTTATAGAACAGAAAAAAAATTTTGTATTCGAAGTTATTTCATGTAAAAAAATTGTCTTATTTCGATAATTTCAACCAATCACTGACAAGTATTCAGCTGTTTACCGTTACTCCTTTGGCAGTTTAAGCGGTGTAAAGCCTATTTAATCTCCATTACTTCTGACATTTTGCAGAGAGGCAACACACGTGTGTTCGTTTTCCTTCGTTTTATTTTTAATATAATTTCGTTAACATCTGCCTGAACTGTATGTGTACAACATTTGCCCTAACCCTAACCCTTCCCTCAAAAACCAGGCCTTGTGCCTATAATAGAAAGGTTTATTAGCTACTGCCAATATGCTTCAACCATTTTTTGACAAGGAAATAATAATTTTATCACCGCCAGAATCGTTTGAGAATCATTTGTTTACGTAGTCAGCACTTACTGTATTCGGCTGAATGGACGTCAGTCATTGGTTGAAATTACAGAAATACGACAACTTTAACATGAAATAAGTTTCAATATAATAATTTTTCTAAAGAAGACTAAGAGAAAAAGATGTTTTATATGACACATCCTACCAGTGTCCCAAGTTTCAAAGTGTTTCGTTAAGAAAATACTGGCGCCCCCGTCTTGAACTAGATCCAACACGGCAAAGTGTGGAACTGACTTATAAAAACATTTAATATACTTTCTTGTGTATTTGGGTTGCATAAAGAAATACCCCCTACCTACAGAGCATTAGTGTTTGTGTCTCCCACCACCGTAAATGAGCGGTTCGGCAAAACAGACGGATAGAATAAGTGCCAGGCTTAAAGAAAAATAATCAGTTTGTTCGACTCGACCCTTCAAGGCGGTGCCCCAGCATGGTCGCAGTCCAATGACTGAGACAAGTAAAAGAATTTTTTAAATGTGTGTATGTATGTATAGGTATTATATGTATGTATTTATGCCTATCAATATGTGGGTGTGTTGAGAGAGAGTGGGGAGGGAGAAAGAGTGGAGAGAGAGAGAGAGAGAGAGATGTCAAATCTGCTGAAAAATAAAACGAAGACAAGTGAGGGAACAAGCAACTGTATTAGTTTGACACTCGGTCGGTCGGTCGGATGGATGGATGGATGAATGGATGGATGGATGAATGGATGGATGGATGGATGGATGGAAAGGGGTGAGAGAAAAAAATTAAGAGAGAACGGGAAAATATCTCACCGTCTTTTTTTTTTTTTTCGTTTTCTCTTCATTTTTTCCCCTCTCACATCGTGGTTGTATTTGCTCAACTGAGCAACAAAGTGAACTACCATTATTTTCCCTATAATGTGACAATATTGTAACATTGTGTAAAATACACATGAAACAGACACTACGTCAATACTAATACAATACTAAACAGCCACTAAGCCAATACTTTAACGTTGTAATTAATATATATTAAGGTGATACTATGGCGATTACAAACAGATTTATTACTGTGCATTAAAAACTCCATTGGTGTTTTATGTCTTTTTGTTCTGCCATACTTTCAGCTCACATATTTGTTGATGACGCCATGGAGTTTAATGACAGACGACAGTGGATGCCGAATTGTTTCGTGAAGCAACTTGTTTCTGTTGTTGACAAAGCAGCCAGGTAAAGAACAAATCACTACCCCTTTCTCTCTCTTTCCATTTTCTCTCTTTATCTCCCCCCTTATATTATTATTGAGTGAGAGACCAGCACGTACCATCAAAGTGACGCTAGGATACAAATATACGTGGCCGTATATTTGTATCATGAAAACCCGTCTGATAAGGGTACACCAGATATATGCACCACAACCATGTTTACGCGACATGATGATCTTATATCAAGATAAACAATGCAAGTGGGGTCCAATTAGAATTTTCTTCAGGTCAAGTAGCCCATTCTGCTCAGAAACTCCTTGAGTAAGGATTGTTTAAGGATGATGAACGAAATACCCATGTTTCCAGGGGTCAATTATTCAAACCCCAAAGAATTCTTCTCAACACATGGCATTGATGCCCCCCTCTACCTACTCCTGCTCAAAAATGCACGTATCGTCTGCCACTAAATAACATTGCTCAACTGGTTAAGGTCAAACAACTGACAAGCAAATCTGTGATATTGAGCAGAATGTTTGCTGTAAGCCATCTTTTACATCAACACAAAACATGTCTATGAAGACACTTCCAATCCGTTGTCAGGTGCCACACGAGCCACTGCGTGTTACTGCATCAGGACATTAGCATCATCATCTTCATAATGATTATTATTGTTATTATTATTACAGGTTGTATGTCTTGCCAATATATTAAGTTTCTTCTTAAACCCTTTATCCGCCAACATTTGTTCTGTTGCCAAAACAATCTGTTGGCAAACGCACACTGCTAACTAGAAACCTTAGGCACCAGCTACAGCATTTTAATTAATTTACATAATGAATAATAATTGAGAAATATCCTCCCGGGCATTAGGTCCCCTTTCTTCTGGTTTTCACCACGCGGCGCGCACACACACACACTCGTTCACACAATCTCTCACACACACGCATACAAATACATGTGTATATACATGCGTGTGTGTGTGTGTGTAGATATGAAAAAGAATTGATGCCATTTGATAGAAAGATATAGATACCTTGTCTATGGAAGTTGCACAGGTATTATAAATGGATTGTATGTAGGTGCGAGACAGGTGAATTTATTTGTAGAATAAAATATTTTTGTGAATGGATCACGTTTTCATGTTGTTGCTGTTTTTGATTTGGAAATTTCATATATCATCTGATAAGTGTGAAGAAGAACAAGCACGCACGGTAGACTGTGTGTGGGGGGGGGGACGTGTCTGTATATGTGTGAATGTATGTGTGTGAGTGCGAGTATTATGTGTGTATGTGTGTGTATATACTTATCTTGGCTGTGTTTAAACACAATGACAACAAAACCATTGAGGTGAGGAATAGGCGGCGGCGGCGGCGGCGGCAGCAATTCGATAAACGTCGAACTTTGACGGGTCGGTGACACTGGGGAATTAACTCAGAGTATAAAGGTGAGGGAATGTATTTACCAACAAACGAACATGACATGAGGTGTATAAAGCATTAGTCGGGTGATCGACCGGAGGAGCGATAGATAGATAGATAGATAGATAGATAGATAGGGTGACTAACATACGTCTTTAAAGAGATTTTTCGTTGATGAATAACCGCAGATTCTGGCGTTTGAATAACACACATACGTTAAGTATATGATAATGCATAATTCAAATTTGTTTTACTAACGCAGCGCTATTATAAACCAGTGTATAGTCTATAGCCTATCTGTATGCGCTTCAGCCTAGCGGATTCGGTTTTGTTTCGGAAATGACACGAATATGTGATATTGATAAGCCGCAGCTATCAATATCTTCAGAGTTAATTCTTCAGAGATTTTTTTGCATGAAACCAATGGTAGCCTTGTTAACCCACAAATAAAGTGTGTGTGTATGTGTGTGTGTACATGCCATTTACCTGCATGTGCATACGCAACTCTATAACTCTATCTCCCTTCTTTTTCACAATCTTTCTTAATCACATCTTTCTGTCTCCCTCTCTCTCTCCCTCCCTCTCTTTTCCTCCCCCCACCCAGTTACATTCTTATTCCCTAACACTCTTCCTCTTCTTTCTTCTCTATCACATCATTCAGCTCACACTTTCTTTCCCTCCTTTTCCCTCCCCAACCCCTATTCACTCCCTATTTACATTATATTCCACTCCACCTTAAATTCTTTTGCTCACACCTCCTCTCACCTTTGACCCCTCACTATTAACCTGACCTCTGACATTTAATACACAGACCTGCCACACGTTTCTAAGAGTTTCTGTCACCACTCAGATTCAGTCTCCCTCTTTCACTCTCCTCCTCCTCCCTCTCCCTCCCTCTCCCTCCCCCTCTCTCTCTCTCAATACGTGTTTATATAGTATCAGTGTGTGTGCGTGTGTTATGCGTGCATGAATATCTGCCTATATTAATCTGCCTTTGTAACAGCTTTCTATGTATGCATGCATGTATGTATGCATGCATGTATGTATGTATGTATGTATGTATGTATTCTCATTTATATAGTTGCATGTCTAGACATGCTCATTATATATTTAAATGATAAACTTCTGTAAAGTTTTACAGATTTTTACAGTTCCAGTGATGGATTGGATCTGCAGTCTTCGAATTAGCTTTCTCCTTTCTGGTTTTGAGAAGCATAATTTCTCAAGATTGGTATTTAGGCAGTGTGTTACATATCCCAGAGTCCCAATAATTACAGGTATAAACCTGAACTTGTCATCTGGATAGAGTAACTGTAGATTTCTCAATAGATCAGCGTAGGTATTCTCTTTTTCACTGATCTTCAGCTTTATGTTAACATCCGCTGGGCAGCTAATTTCTACAACTGTGCACAGTTTCTTTTCTTTATCCCAAATCATTATGTCAGGTCTGTTGTACTTAGATTTTATCGAGGTCTTCCCTGGGACATTCCACCAGTATTCCTCTTTATTATGAGTGGTTATGGCTTCTTCCATTTTGTGGTTTCTTATTTCTTTGTCCTCGGGGTTATCCTTCAGACGGATTATAGAGTGTCCTAGCTACAACATCATGTCTTATCGGTAGATAATACCGTGACGACATTATCGGACAGCTGCTTATGATGTGGGTGATATCTTTGGTGTTAACACCACAAAATCTGCATCGGTTGTCACCTTTTACTGCTTTTCCTGCATCTCTATCCCTTTTTTTGCATCAGGTACTTGGTTGATATTTCCTGTTCCTGGATTGCAAACGCATACCCTTCAAAGTGGGAGGAGGGGTAGTAATCCGGCTATTGGTCCATGATAAACTGCTTTGATGATCGATGTTTTATCAATATATATATACACACACAAATAGGTAAATAGATAGATACACACACACGAGTAAGTGGACAAAAGAAAGGAAAGGGCACTCAACACATTTAGTAAGAGTTACGTGGATTATTTAAAACAGTTTGACTCTGTGCCGTGGTACTTCAAGTTTTACAGGCCCCTGACGGAAGCCGACTCCTTTAAGCTTTTGAAATGCCGAATGGAAAGTTACAGGAAGTTCAAGATGGCTACCAATAGTAGCCTATCTTCCGATAGCAATCGTCGGCTTCCTGCACCTCTCCATTCGGCATT
>NC_068995.1:154280-155070 GCF_001194135.2 Octopus bimaculoides | reverse complement strand
ATATATATATATATAATCAACGTCGGCAACTGTAACTTTGTGTTGTGTCTGACTTCTGCTCAGTTGAATATATTTACACAAGACGACCCTGAGTGAAATTATTGATTCACCACATAGCGTTGCTGCTGCTGCTGTTATTGGTTGTGAAAGGAAGAGAGAAGATCTCCTGATACACACACACACAGACCTTTCCCCTCCCTGGGCCAAAATGCTAAACTGTTGACAATTCTCAATACGAACACAGTCCCAGTTTACTTTGACGCGTCCAACCTCATACTGTTTTTTTTTTTTTAAATAACAAACATTTGATATCTCATCTGTAACACCCAGATACTACCAGCACTACCATTACCACTGCTACTGTCAATACCACTGCTGTCTCTCTCGCTACTACAACTATCTCCTATACTACCATTGTCAACAGCAATGGTACCCAGTGCCATTACCAGCCCCTCCAACATCAACTCCGCCATCACTACCATTTCTATCACCACTACCACAACCACTACTACCCCCACCATAACTGCAGTTAGTACCTTCATTAACACTATCAAGACGGGACCTTGATGACTGCCATGAGGCAGGAAAGTATACTAGTCCTTATATATTTAATACTCTATATTTAATACTCAATATTTCATATATTCAATAAGACATTCAATACTTCATTTCATTTTGCTATTTATATTATATATTCCATATTCTAAATCCCACATTAATTTTATAAGAATATAAATAAAACATAAAAAACAGACAGTGTTGGAACTCTTTTAAATAATATATATATATA
>NC_068995.1:145481-153951 GCF_001194135.2 Octopus bimaculoides | reverse complement strand
ATATAAATGCACATGTTAATAATGTGTTATGTGTTTCACATGTGTAGATATGTGTGTCTGTTGAGTGGGTGAGCCTCTAACAATCAAATTGAATATGAACAAAACACATTCTTGTTACAGTATTCTGTTTAGATGCTTTAAATGTCGAGCGTTGTTCAGCCGCAGGTCGGTCTGGGTCCCCTACATATACAATCAAGTACATTCCAGCTGCGACCACCTCGTCTTTTTTCCCCCACTCACTCTATATAAGACTATATTAACCAATGTGTTATACGTTTAAGTGGGATCTGGTGGGATCTGAGGTTGTCTTTTTAGCTGCTATTTTAGCATGTCTTGTGACCACGAACAGGTTCTCGTTTTCACTTGTTTTGAGAGTTTTTATGTGTGTTTATGTGTACATGTGTGTGAATGTCTGTGTGGATGTATGTATATGTCTGTCTACACGACTGAGTGTACAAGTATATGTGCATGTGCGTGATCTGCATGTGTCCACCATTGTCAGTATATGTATGTGTACTTGTATGTTTATGAATATGTATGTATACATGTATATATATGATGGGGAGTCCACGTGAATGCATGTGTTTGTATGTACATGTATGTATATGTGCATGTACATGCGCATGTGTATATTGATGTATATGCGTGTGTTTATTTGACAATATGCTTGTATGTGTGTGTATATAAGCGTGTGCATGTGTATGTATGTATGTATATGTATGTGTGTGTGTGTATGTGTGTGTGACAGTGTATTTATGTGTGTCTGAGTGTATCTTTGGTCAAACATTCTGTCCTCTGAAGTTGACTAAACTTCCCAATGTTGGGTCAGAGTCAACAGCTTCTGGACCAATGACGTTCACTCACGTCACTACTAGCAGCAGCAGCAGCAGTAGTAGTAGTAGTGGTGGTGGTGGTAGTAGTGCTGCTGCTGCTGATGATGATGATGCTGTAGTGGTTGCGAGTGGCAAGGTTGGTCGGTTTTGGTCAAAATGACATTGAATCGAAATCTCAAGCCATCGCCACTACAACAGCAACAACAATTAATGTGATACTTGATGATCCTGTGTCGGGATTATCTATCTTTATGACAGAACTGGCTTTCGTCCCGTGTTTCTAGAAATAAAATTAGCGGAGATGTTTTTTTTTCACACACACACACACACCATGTCTGTGTGTGTGTCTGTGTGTGTGTCTGTGTGTGTAAAAAAAAAAACAAATTACAATTAAAAAAATGCATATTTGAATTTTAACCGTTATCCTTGTATTAGTGTCATATATATTTGTATATATGTATGTGTGTGTATGTATGTATGGGTATATGTGTATATATGTAGAGATGGATAAGCGTATATGTGTGTATACTTCAAGAGTAGCCAATCCTGCTCAAAGGTAGGGGCGAGTGTAGCGAAAATGGTTCGGCGGATTCTACGGATGGGTAAATCGATTCTATGCATTTATCTGCAGATTGAACGACAAAAGCTGGACGGTGACTTGTGGCCTCAACGCTGATGGTCATACTCGATCTTTGGATTTCATCTTTTTCTATAAACCTCCCACTCAAATTGCAAACTGTTCTTGTAATGTCCTCCTCATCTGATGACCCTGTGACAAACAATAGAAATTATTTATTATGGCGATGAGTCGGCTGAATGGACAGCGCACCAAACAAAATACACGTTGGCCGCATTTCGTCCGTTTTTACATTCCAAGTTCAAATTCCACCGAGTTTGACTTTGCCATTCTTCATTTCGGGGCTGATAAAATAAAAACCGGTTGAGTTCTGGGATGTATTTAATCACCTTTCTCCCAATCCCGAAATTGCTGGCCTTGTGCCAAAATTTGAAACTTATTATTATTATTATTATTATTCTTTCCAGCGCTATTCATGAAAGTGATCTCTCCCTACTCCAACCAATTCGTATACCAACGCCATACGGCGGACGACTTGTGTGGAATCTACCCGGGGGTAACCTACTCATTGTGCACTTTAAAGACAGAGAAATGAGTCGCCACAAGAAAAGATGGTCACAGGTTATTATTATTGTTATTTTCATTAGCATCGTCTTTCAATTCTGTTACCATTTCTTGCCGAGTGTCTTCCTGACACCTAGGGCAGAGAAACGTACTTTTTACATTGATAGGCCATTAAAACAAACACACCAGTAAATGCAAACACGTGACTAAAACTCTCTTTACAGCACTGTTTATTAAGAAAGAAATCAAATTGCATCCGTCGCTATACTCTACTCCCCTTTATGCTAAAACCGTTGTTTATATGTACGATACAAAGTATATATATAACTTTCTATGTTTTTTATATGTCTAGTATATAGTGTATATGTTTATATACATCCTGCAGGTGATGTATATGTACTACCTCCTCGGTTATCGTCTGCTCGGTCAACAAGACGACAGCACTCAGAACAACCAAAGCCAAGCTTCACAGAACGAGAAATGGAAACATTCTCCAGCACATTTCGTCAAAGGCAATATTTTCAAACATATTCCAGAAAAAACTCTCGTTCAGGTATTTTGCTTTCAAATATTCTTTCTTCATCATTATCATCATTATTATTATCATCATCATTATTATTATTATTATTGATAACGTGTACAATACATTCGTTAAATGCCTATGTAGTCGCGAGCAGACATAGACTCTTCACTTCACACCCAGTGAACCATCCAAAATGAGGAGGAGAGAGAGGAGTGTAGCACCAGCAACCAGCTCGTACTCATTTACAGCTGGAGCAAAGTGAAAGGGAGGCCAAGGGTACAACAACCTGCCCAGTCCAGGAATCGCATCCTTATGAGCCGAATACTCTAACCACTGGGTCATAGCACTTATTACGTGTTGTCTTGTCAGTTTGATAATAGAAAAGTGATGGGAGCGTCATTGTCGGGCTGTGATTAGGGCATTAATTGGCCGTAAAACTCCCTTAAATTTTATTAACCTTATGTTTTATGATTCGTATAAGCCTGTAATTTATATCTTGTGTTCTTTGTTTCTAGGCAGAAAATACGTATATCTTGGCTCTAGATGGAGATGTAGACTTCAAGCCAGGCGCTGTACAACTGTTGGTAGACAGGATGAGGAAGAGCAAGAAAGTAGGTGCCGCCTGTGGTAGAATCCATCCTTCTGGTTCCGGTTAGTTGACTACAAAGTCTTTTACATTGCTTTCATTTTGGTGTCCCTTCGATGTATTTGTTCTTGTAGTCGTTGTTGCTACTGTTATTGTTGTTGAAACACCACTTTCTATCACTGCTATCTGCCACTACCAATAACCATTCTACCACAACTCTTCTCCCACCGTGTGGACATACATGTAGGAAAAGCCTTTAGCGGAGTTCACTGACGGCGTTGCCAAGAATTCGTTCAAGGTCCAGTTTTTCGATAATTTCCCGCCATTAGTCTTGAAAACCCTGAAAGTAGTTATGGACTCTGCTCTTCCACCTCTGTGTAAAACAAAGTATACTTACATACATGCATATATACATATATATATATACAGTGTATATAAACATGTATGTGTGTGTACACACACACCCGCACACACTCTTCCCTTCTTTTTCTGCTAAGCAAATAATCTTAGCTAAGCTATTAAACATTATTGTGATAATTTCTCCGTTTGACATCATCAGAAATAATCACCCGCATCTTTCCATTGCATAAATGTGTGTTAGATGACCCCGTTTATAATTTAACTTTTACTTGTTATTCTTCATGTAGGACCCATTGTCTGGTATCAGATCTTCGAATACGCCATTGGTCATTGGCTCCAAAAGGCAGCGGAACACATGCTTGGCTGTGTTCTTTGCAGTCCTGGATGTTTCAGTTTGTTCCGTGGATCAGCTCTAATGGACGACAACGTGATGCGAACCTATGCGACTCGCTCTACAGTAGCTAGACACTACCTTCAATATGATCAAGGTAGGTTCGTTACGTGTTAGAAAATGCTTTGTTGTTGCTGTTGATAGCAGATAGACATAAGTAGTATGTCCTTTGATTAATTTTAACATATATATATTTATACATACATACATACATGCATGTATACATACGTATAATCTGTATATGCTCGTTTGTATATAAATGTGTGTGCGTATATATATATATACACACGTATATACGCATACATGTATGTTTGTATATATATATATATATATATATATATATATATATACACGTGCGTGTATATATATGTATATATACACATACATAATACATACATAAAAAACGCATATGCATTGGAGATTTTTTAAGATAATGAATAAAGTAAAAAAAAACTATTTGTTTTATAATCATTAATATTTTTCAATTATAATTTTTTTGTTATATCTTTATTAATCAAATATTATTTTATCATAATTATGATTTCTGTTGTTACCATTATGATTTTCTATAAAGGAAATCGAATTCATTATCATTAGCGGGAAGCTGGCAGAAACGTTAGCACGCAGGGCGAAATGCTTAGCGGTATTTCGTCTGTCTTTAGGTTCTGAGTTCAAATTCTGCAGAGGTCGACTTGGCCTTTCATTCTTTCGCGGTCGATAAATTAAGTACCAGTGAAACACTGGGGTCGATGTAATGGACGTATCCTTTTCCTTGAATTTCAGGCCTTGTGCCTATAGTATAAATGATCATTATTATTACTATTATTATTATTTACAAATGCTTGTAATTTCTTATTCAGGTGAGGACCGATGGTTGAGTACCTTGCTTCTGCAACAAGGTTACCGTGTTGAATACTGTGCAGCTTCAGATGCCATGACTCAAACTCCAGAAGGATTCAAAGAATTCTTCAACCAACGTCGTCGCTGGATTCCGTCTACTTTGGCCAACATCATGGATCTCCTACAGAGCTATCGTAGCACAGTCAAAATGAATGATAATATTTCCTATCTCTACATTGCTTACCAAGCTTCCCTTATGCTTTCCACCACCTTAGGACCCGCTACCGTTTTGTTGATGATGGCCGGTGCCTTCAACGCAGTCTTGAAAACCAGTTTATGGCAGTCTTACCTATTGGCTATCGGTCCAGCTGTGTTCTATCTCATTCTCTGTTTTATTCTTAAAAGCGAACACCAAGTAACAGTCGCTGCCATCCAAAGTGCCATTTATGCTCTCTTCATGATGTCTGTTGTAGTTGGAACTATGGTGCAAATAGTCGAAGATACCATTATTAGTCCAAACGCCATATTCTTGTTAATGTTGCTAGCAATATTTACAATATCGGCCTGTTTTCACCCTCAAGAATTCCTGTGTTTGCTCCCCGGTGCTCTTTACTTCCTTTGTATCCCGTCTGGCTACGTACTTCTCATCATATATGCCATGTGCAATATGAATGTTGTCTCATGGGGAACCAGAGAAAAAGCAGTGCAGTCGAGTGAGCCCGAAGATGAAAAGGGCAAAGTGTCTCGAAACAACAGCTTTATGAGGTGGCTCGGTCGTAAAGAGGTTGATGATTCCTGCTGCCCGTGTATCACTGGTTTTTTCCGACGTCTATGTGGGTGTCGTTCCCAGGTGGACGTGAGCAACGAGATTCTACGGCAAGTGATGGAGAAACTAGATAAAGTGGAAGCTGGAATTAAAATGACTACTACGTCTACAAATATCACACATCCCCGTCGGCGCCGGTCGTCCTCTCGGTCTCGTCGCTCAAATATCGGAAATATTGAAGAAGCAAATATTGAAAACGATGATAGTGATGTGGACACAAGCAGCACTGAAAACGATGGAGATATGGATGACATGAGGGACCCTTTTGTGAATCCTCTTTGGTTAGAGGATCGTGAATTGGGTAACGGTGAGATTCAGTACTTGCCGGAGAGGGAAGTGGAATTCTGGCAACAGTGCATCGCTAAATATTTGGCACCGATTCCATTTGACAAAAACCATCATATACAAATGTCTACAGATCTGAAATCAATGAGAAATAACGTCGCTTTTGCTTTCTTTATGCTAAACGCTTTTTGGATGATCATAATATTTATGCTGCAAAGTGTCAAAGACAAAATCAGTATACCAATACCAAGACTCAACGCAGAACCGTTGCTAATCGAACCTCTTGGTTTGATTTTCCTCATATTCTTTGCCTTCATCCTCATTCTTCAGTTCGGTGCCATGTTACGTCATCGTTACGGAACGCTTCTACACATTTTGGCATCGACAGAAATCCGATGCTGTCGGAAACGATTCGATCCGAAAAAACATATTGAAGAAGCAGTCGAATACGCCAGAGTTCTTCAAAGACTCTACGGAATCGATGACGATACAGATCAAGATATGGATTTCTCCATTTCTCAAGACACTAAAGCAGTACGACCTCATAACAATGCCATAAGTTCATTACCGATATTAACTGGCCCAATTTGTGATTCAACACGTACCACCATCACACTGATGTCCAACATAGAGAAAGCATTGCCGCAGACTTTCGAAAACACGAGCTATCGCAAAGATGGCGTAAGATCGAGTTACGCCGAGAGTTCAGACGCCAAAGAAGTAGAGCAAATACCACCCTCAAGAAGAGTGCAACACAGACATAAAGGTAGAAACAATGGTAAGAACAGTACCCTGCGACGGGCATTCGTTCGCCGATACACCAAACTGATGCGACAACAGACAACACAGAGCCTCTCAGCAGCAACGAGTGGCCGGGAGCCGAAACCTAGCCATCCATCAATATTGCCTCCAAAAGACAGCAGTGAAGAATATATCCCACAATTTAACCAACTCAATAGATGATGAGTTGAAGAGATTTCATTATTCTGAAATTTCGATTATTAATTTTTAATTCTTTGTTTTTGGTTTTTTTTTTTTTTCTTTTTCAAATTTCCGAATTTGGGAAAAAAAATAACAAGGTGATCGTGTTAAAACAATCAATAAATGATGATGTGATTCGCAAATTTTGTATATATATATATATATATATATTTACACATGTACATATTTATCATATATATTCGACTTGAAATAAACCTATGTTTACGTAATATGAAGATCCGTTTGTGCCTAAGTTTAACTTTTTATTAATGATTTTTTTCTGAGTCCCTTTTATGCTTAGTTTGGGATAATAATGGTTTTAAGTTGATGTTTCAAACAGCTTCTTCCTCTGTGTGGTACGTTGTTGGTGAGTGATCGAGACAGATGTTTGTACATCGTTCGGTTGTTCTTATCCCGTTCTCTCGATCGATTACGTGATCTTCCATGTGGTTTCATTTCAATGTCCGGCAGAGGATACAAGCAGACGATACATGCACCCGATGCCTGGATGCTTTCTACAAGAAGCAGCAACAATGTACCACTAGATGAGGCCGAGAAAGTTTTGAAATATTAATACTAAGGATCTGCGAAAGAAGTATTTGAAATCTTTAATATAAAAGACTAAACGGAAAGACGGTCGAGTCTTCAATATAACATGTCAGAAAGAAAAAAAGCTGCTCTCTGTATGACAAACATTTTATGCATGCATACGCACACTCAGTGATATGTGTGTGTGTGTGTGTGTGCGCGCGCGTCTGTCTGTATATATATATATATATATATATATATATGCCTCAAATGAAAACGAGATATCCATATATATATATATGTGTGTGTGTGTGTGTATTTATGTATATTTAAATATATGTTTTATATATCTAAATATATATATATAATAAACAAAAGCCAAAAATATAAAAAATAAATAAACGCATTAAAAGACAATAAATAAAAATACGAAAGTAATTGGAATGCAAAAGAATGACTTCGTTCAAAAACTGTCACAATTATTCCGATACTTTATTATTATTATTATTATTATTATTATTATTGGTGTTATTATTACTTATAGTAATAATATCCGTACAAAGCAGATGAAGAAAAATTATAATTTACACAGACATGATAGAATGCTACGATATTTGTGAAGATATTTTTATATATAAATGTAATATATATTATATGATTTTATACCAATATTATAATATATTACTCTCTGTTAAAACAAACGACAATATATGTTTTGTTGGTTTGTTTGTCTGTTTTTTTCTTGGTGATGTTTCTGTTCTTCGTTTTTGTTTTTTAAAAATTTCTCGCTTCAGCAATTTTGTTAATAAAAGCTGTTAATTTGTTCCAACCTGATTTATTTTTAGTTACTCTTTTGTGTGAAGGTTTTAAATATCTGCGTACCCGACACCATTTTTTTGTCTTTTACACACACACAACATTGTATATATATAATTTAGTGTCTACAATGTTTAAATATGAATACATTCTATATATTTAGAATCTACGAGATTAAAGTACGATAATTTAGTGTCTACAATGTTTAAATATAATTACATTCTATATATTTAGTATCTACAACATTTAAGTACGATAATTTAGTGTCTACAATGTTTAAATATGATTACATACTATATATTTAGTATCGACAACATTTAAGTACGATACTTTAGTGTCTACAATGTTTAAATATGATTA
>NC_068995.1:139240-143969 GCF_001194135.2 Octopus bimaculoides | reverse complement strand
CTCTCTCTCTCTCTCTCTCTGCCTCTCTCTCTCTCTCTCTCTCTCTCTGCCTCTCTCTCTCGCACACCAATACACGTACAATTCACCAAACATCGATGCCATCACACGAGAACGTCCATTTTCTTTGGCCACTTTTCAGATAAAGCTATGCTCCTGCAGAAGACACAAGACAGAGGATGCCTGGTTCGGACAGCTTCACAATAGCAAACCAGACGACAACCGGGCCCCTTCGACACATCAGCTACTTGCATGCAGCCCTTCCTTTCCTTTTGATCTTCATTAAAAATTGTTATAACGAAATAAATTCAGTTTCCAATAAATCATTGGGAGAGCAATGCGTTTGCATGTTTATCGGGCCTTCATGTCAACACGGTGACCTAACCATTCAATAAATAAAGATCGATTACATAAGTACCAACAAGATCGAAACTGCAACTGCTTTAAAGGCAAGATTCATTCCTTGTCTTTATTTAGCTGTTCTACCATTGAAGATGTCTCCTTTTGCTTGATGTTTTTAGATGTTAAACATCATTACAGGGGAATTTTTGTCTTCTAATTGTAAGGATAAATTTAGTTTGCCGTATTTGTTCTCTGCACGATGAATTCTAATCTCGCCGAGATCAACTCTACTTTCATCTTTTTGGGATCTGTGAAAAGGCGGACCGGATGCCTTCAAGTATTTCTTCCAGCCCTTTGTTTTCTGAGTTCAAATCCTGCCATGACCTTCTTGGATGTTAGATTTAACATCATAATTTCGCACCTTGGTTAACTTTAGCAGACTCCCCTTGGAAGCATTTAGGCCAGGTCTCCCCTTTCAGAATTCCATATTCGCTCCCACACACGGATCTTGAAGGCCATCTAAAAGGTAAAAAGCGTCGTTTTGCTTTCCCGATCAAAATATTAAAAAAAAAAAGTTAATCAGTTTTGAAACTGAAACTCTAGAATATAAATAGGAAAAAATTCGATTTGATTTAGTAAAATCTTGAAAGTGATGTTCCAGCTTGGCCGCTGTACAAAGACAGAAACCAGAAAAGGAAAAGAAATAAGAATAAAGAGTAAAGCCTAAAGAATGAGGTTACGTCAGGATTATTAAAGTTATTATTTGTCGATCCCATTCCAACAACCACACAGTCTTATTTAAAGGAATTATTTTATTATACACACACGCCAATCACAATAATGTACATCCACGTCTATGTAGATATGTATTGATGTGATAAATGCGCACATCAATATACACACATATTCATACAGACACACATATATACATCAAGACAAACACATACATACTTTCAATCTCACACATTTCTCTCTCCCTCCCTTCTCTCACCTTTACTCTTTTGATTGTCTCTTTGTGTCATAAATTCCCTCCCACTATTTATTCACACCTCTTATTCCTATGTATCCTCCTCCTCCTCCTCCTCCTCATTCCTCTCTCTCTCTCACTCTCCTTGTCAATCTTCTGTCGCAATGACTATTCACGCCACTCTCTCTTCCCAGTGATTCTTCCTCCTCTCTCTTTACACCTTACTCCTACTATCTACTTTCCATCTTTATACCTTTCCTCTCCCTTTTGCTCCCTCTTTCCCTCACTATCTCCCTTTGTCTCCTCTCTTTCTCTCTCTAACTACGCCTATCTATTTCTATCTCGTTCTATTTTCTGTTGCAGTGCTTACTTTTCCTCTCTCTCACTACTCCTCTCTTACACCACCACCACCATTACATCTCTTTCTCTCCCCTCCAGTTCCCACACACAACACATTCATCTCTCTCTCTCTCTCTCTCCCTCCCTAGTCGTCCACTCACACCACACCTTCCACACTCCAACTTTATTACACTCCACTCAGCCACACCTCATTTCTCCACGCCGACTTCATCGAATCACAACCGAACACACAGACTTCTTGTTGCTGTTGTTAACTTATGGTCAAAAACGAACACGGTATGTCCCTAATACTAATTCGCCTTTTTTTTACTCTTTCATTCGCCAGTTCCTTTGAGCCTTTTCAGGGCCTCCGTGTTCAGTGAGAGAAAGAAAAGCTATTATCCTCAAACCAAAGCTATCATCCTCGCACTGAATGAGGCTCACCTGAAAAAAAAAAAACAAAAAAAAAACCAAGACTCCGATGGTCGTATAAAACAAATTGATCCTTTAAATTTACCGCTCCAAGAATACGACGGGTTCCGATCTTGGTGGTCTTCGATACACTTTTCCGCTTATCAAATTCCATTCACAAAGCTTTGATCGACCCACGACTACAGCAAAAAGATACGCGCTCTGGGATCGAACCTGAATTCGCATAGATGCGAAGCAAGTCTCAGATACACAGCAAAAGTTATTTAGTGCAAGATCATCCATAACTGAGCAATCCGATCGTGACCACTTCGTCTTTTATGCAAATCCGATGTAGTTAGGAGTACATCATATGTACATGCCCTACATTTTTCAGACAGTGTCTGTGAATTGAGAAATATTTAGCTATTATTTCGAGCACGTAGTGACCACGTAGATTTTGTTTTTTAAGTTATGGTCAGCATTTAGAAATATCCTCATCTAAACATCAAATCCAATGGTAATTCCTACAACTGCGAAGTATACAGTAAGGCGCTGTTGCTTAACCCAATCCGACAGACCGATGATAAAAGACATTCCAGCCGTGACAATCTAGTATCATATCATTTTTTTTCTTTTTATGCATATTATAGGTGTAGGAGTGGCTGTGTTGTAAGTAGCTTGCTTACCAACCACATGGTTCCGGGTTCTGTCCCACTGCGTGACACCTTGGGCAAGTGTCTTCTACTATAGCCACGGGCCTACCAAAGCCTTGTGAGTGAATTTGGTAGACGAAAACTGAAAGAAGCCCATCGTGTATATATATATAATATGTTTGTATGTCTGTGTTTGTCCCCCAACATCGCTTGACAACCGATGCTGGTGTGTTTACGTTCCCGTAACCTAGCGGTTCGGCAATAGAGACCGATAGAATAAGTGCTAGGCTTACAAAGAATAAGTCCTGGGGTCGATTTGCTCGACTAAAGGCGGTGCTCCAGCATGGCCGCAGTCAAATGACTGAAATAAAAGAATAAAGAATAAAAGAAAAGTGGATCCCCAATGTGCCTTGCTGTGTTTAAGATAGCAGAGTGGGGGATGCAATTTGAAAGAGATTTGGCTGGTGTCTCTAGCAGATCGTGCGAGTCCTAACAGGACCATCCTCGTTGATTTGCTGTTGATGGCCTTTTACTATCACACCTCCCTCTTTCCCTCCCTTTCACATACACGCACGCATACACACATACGTACACGCACATATACATATATATATATATATATATATATATATATATATATATATATACACATACATACATGCATGCATACACATAATTAAATACTGCTCATTCTCTCTTTGTCTCTCTTAATCCATGTATATACAAACACACACACAATACATGCATATATGCACACACATTTATACACGCACGCATTTATATATATTATCTCACACTCTCTCATTTTACCACTGTTCCTTTCTCTTTCTCTCTCTCACTCATTCTTTCTATCTCTCTTCCTCCCCCTCTCTCTACTTTATAAATATTTTCGTGGGAAACGAACATTTTCGGTTTTTTTTTTATTGCTGTTGTCATAGTTGTTCATTTTTCTTTTTTTTTTGTACCTCATGGTCAGCCTTGGTCCAGCGCATCTATGTGACAAGGCCGAACGTCACGTCTTATGTTTTAGGGGATGCAGAGAGATTTGAGGAAATTTTAGTTGCTATTTCTTGCCAGGCTAGGAACAGGTGATCATCAGGGATTTCGTTGCTTTTGTTTAGGGATTTTGAACTGTTGTTTTGAATGTTTGAAACTGGTACACACACATACAGGGACACGTGTGTATATTTACTCACACATGTGTAAACGTACGTGCAAGCACCGTACATATTTTGTTATGCTATAAGTATATTATATTCTGTGTCATGTTTATGCAACTTATGATCTAGAAACCGGTGGTGTTGATGTCTGCTTCATATCCCTGAAACAAACAGAGATCGATAAAATGAGTACCAGTCTGATGTGGTGAATGGGATCGATATAATCGATTAAAACACATTAAGGCGGTACCCCAGCCGGGCTCGAGTGCAGCGACCGGAACGAGGGAAAGGATGATGTGGATAGATAGACAGATACATAGAAAGATATGTGACTATATAGAAATTCATTTAAATATATATATATGTATATATAAAACGTAGATCTATATGTTTGTGTGCGCGCATGTGTAGATGTACCTATTGTATCGTTGTGCACTCTTAGTGGTTAAATATTTAGCTAAGGTGAGCAAAGACCATACAAAGTCTATACATGCACGAGTGTCTGTACACACACGCGCACACACACACACACACACACATACATACATACATGCACAAACACTCGTGCGCGCGCGCGGACAGACAGTAAACCCTCATCAGTTATCAATTAAATATCACCAGAATTTCGACACCCCTGACAATAGTCTCCAATTTGCCGGTCTCAGCAACAAAACTTACTGAGGTAAAAATGAACAGGCACACCAGCAACTTTTGTTATTATAGGTGTCGAAATCCTGGTATGGTTTGCTTCCTAACTCATAGGAATCTTGAGCTTGTCCGGTCTTATTATATGTGTGTGTGTGTGTGTGTGTGTGTGTGTGTGTGTGTGTGTGTGTGTGTGTGTGTGTGTGTGTGTGTGT
>NC_068995.1:136295-138625 GCF_001194135.2 Octopus bimaculoides | reverse complement strand
ATATATATATATATATATACTAGATATATGTGAATGTATTCATATAGATATGTATACATAGGTAAAGGCGTGTATTGGTGTGTGAGTGTGTGTGTGTATGTATGCGGGTACATGGATCCAACAAATTTCAAGTTCTTCAAATATTTATCAATATTTTTAATGAGTTTTCTTTCAGTTTTATTTTGTATTCTGTTTTGTTCAATTGATTATTGATTTTGAATTCAACAGTTTCCCATGCTAATCGATTTAAGCTTTACAAATTAAAATATAAATATGGCGTCTCACTAAAAGAATCGACAGACCTCCCTTTACATTCTCAGAACCATTCCTAATCAGGTTCACATTTCTTTTCATCCATGCTAGATTAATTAAATAAATGTTAAACGATTACTGGAATTAACAGTGAAATTTCCCTCAGATTAAATATCTTCTAAAAAACAGTTAAGATATACATTACCTAACGAATTATAAATAGATACATCGCATTTGGTTGCAATTGAGACGCATTTATTTCTTTCAAAGAAGTCTCAGAAATATACTGCAGATCCTATATGCGAAGTTGCTCCCGTGAGCTAATATTACATGCTTCAGTGCACTAAAACGTTTCCTTATCTAAGTACGTGTTGCTGAAATTGGGATGCATCTTGGACATCCCTGCGTCTTTTAGGTCATTAAGTACGACATTAAGTTTGAAAATGTAAAATGATTAACCTGACGCCACTTTATTCAACCCTCTGAGATCTATGTAGTTTTGTCCCCCTTTTTGTTAACGTCCGGTCACCGATGACTGAGGAAGGTCTTACGTAGTAGATACATTTCTTATTACACATTACGCAGACATGAAACGTGCGTGTTAAATAACTTCAAAATATCACTATTTGGTTTGACTTCATTATACATACATACATGCATACATGCATGCATACATGCAAACATACAGATCTACATTTATACACACACACACACACAAACATATAAAACAGATTTGACAGGTATGCAGTGACAATACGCTTCCCACTAATGATTTTTGCTAGAATGAAATCAAGTGATATTGATGTTCCGACGTCCATGATAGACGATTCTCGTCTGATACGGCCATGTGCGTGCTTTTAAGCACCAAACGCCTATATAACAGGATCTTTCAAGGTTAATAACGCAATATTCGATGTTCTAAGAAGACGTCCATGTTAGGTTGGATATGCAGATTGCTTTTACAACCTCCACTCGGTAGCAGCTTGGAAGCTTGGCCCGACAGTATAGTTCAGTAAAGTATTCTACTGCGGTCTAATATATTAGATATTGATTCGACGTTTATGTCGAGAATTCGTACAAGTAATACATAGATTTTAAATTTGTGATCCGTATGGTGTTTATCTAAACCATAATATATTTTCATATTTTGCCCTTCTAGATTCCACGCTTACTACACATTCCTTCCCTTCGTCTGCCTAAATTACACCTAATTTTCATTTAAATTACTTCACTTATCAAAAAGAAACACTGCGCAAAGTTTTACCGACAACCAGGAAGATCAAAGTAAACTAGTCCGATGGCGGCGAACAAACCGAAATTTCGAAGTAAAAGTTTAAACAACTATGATGTTACTAAGAACTCGAGAGTAATTCTTTAAATCAATGTGAAATTGTTTTTATCTATAACAAAAAAAAAAGCCATTAGTGTGCGTGCGTGCATATATATAATATATATATATATAAAATCAAAATAAGCAACAAGGATATTCAAGGTTACTGCAGTACGATCGTTTCATGCGACTCCATTTATTTAAGCAATGCGAGCATTACATTAAATGTAAAATGCAGAGCAATCTTCAGCTGCACAAAGATACAGAAAATCTACTGGTAAATTTCAGTAAATTTATACATCTATTCACATGTATGTATGTATGTATGTATGTAGTTTTTAGATTCCTCCATCCCCCACCCATCACTGCTACCCATTTCCTTAATAGCCACACGGCAGTTAATTAACTCCGAGCATAATTATCACTGCAACCGCTACCACAGCCATTGACACCATCTTCAACCCTTACCTCTGAACCTCCAATGTGATCCAGCGGAAATCATACGGACACACAGACACACACGTCATCCCCACCGCCATCTCCGTCAGCACTATTACCACCACCACCACCTTCACCATGGCCACCACCAGCTTCACCACCACAGTTCCTGGCTACCAAACACCATCACTACCATCGCTAGTACCATCACCACCACCTCCACCACAAGCATTATCATCCAATGAAGAAATCTGCTGGAAATAGCAGCCAAATCGCCTTGTTAGGGAGAGCCAAACCACTAAAGTAATAA
>NC_068995.1:131009-135041 GCF_001194135.2 Octopus bimaculoides | reverse complement strand
TCCGTCAAGCTGCCCTTGTAGCAAAAAATTGAAGTTGTTATATATATATATGTTTGTATTTTTTTTATTTGTTTCCGTCATTTGACTGCGTCCATACTGGAGCACGGCCTTAAAAGGTTTTACTAGAAGAAATCGACCCCAGGACTTATTCTCTGTAAGCCTAATACTTATTCTATCGGTCTCTTTTGCCCATGTTGCCGTAAACACACCAACATGGGCTGTCAAGGGGTGGTAGGGGTGTCAAACACGGACACAAATACACACACACACGCACGCACACACACACACAAACAAGCATGTATATAATACATGTGAGTGTGTGTGTTCAAATTCCGCCAAGGTTGACTTTGCTTTTCACCCCTTCGAAGTCGATAAAATAGGGACCAGTTGAACAGTAGGGGGGTCAATGTAATCGACTTACCCCTCCCCCCGAACTTGCTGGCCTTGTGTCAAGATTTGAAATCAATATGTGTGTGTGTGTGTGTGTGTGTGTGTGTGTGTGTGTGTGTGTGTGTGTGTGTGTGTGTACAGGCAGAGAGACAGGTAGAGAGATAAAAAGGATCGGGAGAGAAAGGAATGGTGGGGGTAAAAAGATATATAAAGTGGAGAGAGGGGGAGGTTGAAACTGTGATCGATGTCCCAGTTGTAACCGCCGCCGCCACCACCACCACCTCCAACAGCAGCAGTAGTAACAATGGCGAACATTAACGAGGTAACCACACCCAGTGTGGCGTTCTCAATAGGCAAGCTGTTCTTTCAAAACTTACAACTGTTGCATTTTTACCTGCCACATCACAAATAGACACACATGTACCCCCACCCACACCACATACACGCACACACATACATTTACCACACATACACTTATATACACATACCACACACACTTACACACACACACACACACACACAAACACGTACATATTCATACACACATGTACACATAAATACATACACATATAAACATGCAAACACACATACACCCAAACACAGACACACAACCATACACCTATTTGTATGTCTATATTTGAATGTACGTATGCATACATATAAATATATATACAATGTGGACAACCACGAGGTTTCGGGTTCGATCTCGTTGCATCTTGGGTAATTGTAGCCTTGTGGAGTCTTGACTTGATCCACGCCAAATTCATTAAGAATGAATTTAGGTGAACGGAAACTATGCAGAAGCCTGCCGAAGAGGGCTGTACCTGTACTGGAAATGTTCATTCTTGTTAAACGATCGTGTGACGCAGATTCGAGTTCAGACTTATAACTACACGTGTATATGGAATATTCATCCACTTGGCGCGTGAATTCAATGAGTAAATGGTTTATTCGATCAAACAACTAGACGCCCATACGTAGAATGTCACGGAAAAGTATATATATATATATATATATATATATATATATATATAAAGAGAGAGAGAGAGAGAGAGAGAGAGAAAGAGAGAGAGAAAGAGAGAGCATATGTAAGAGAAAATTAAGATAATCACGAGTCTAAATCATTAGTTCCTATGTACGTTTCACCCGGGCAGTTATCTTCATTTTCCTTTGCATAGGCTCTGTATATCAGAACTAATCACACTATTAGAAAGCGGTGGACTGACCACTGGAAGCTAATTGGATAAAGGATAATCTTACAGTTGAGATGCTCATATTTGATTGGAGTTACATGTATTTAACAACAATTTCAATCAACGATACATTATTTAAAGTCTAATGAGTGTAAAAATGTTGAAAGATGCTGTTATAAACATTACACAGTATTATATAACATTGTTTTTTACGGAACAGGAGAAACTTAATATGAGTTGTAAGTTTATTGATTCGGCCGATGCCGCTACTTTTTAAGTTTCACGAATTCAGGCAGACAATGTTGACTTATAACGAAAAGACAAATTCGAGTCCATGCTGGATTATTCATCATTATTTTTCATTACAAAATGACGACTTCTGGCTGATAGGCCGAGTATAGGGAGTCGCCAAAATAAGGAAATACATACATTTACAGACATCTATGCACACATGCAAACATATACATACAGTTCATACGTGTGTGTGTGTGTGTGTGTGTCGAATCGCCTGTCATGCTCTCGTTGCTGGTTTAAAAGGAGGCATTCCTGATACTACTGAACACCTTTTAATTTGAATATCCAATCACTAATTTCTAGCAAATATCTCCAACCGATTCTTCCTTTTTGTTCAAAATTGTCCTCTTTTATGTTTTTTACTCTCTTTCCGATTCCAGTCTATTAACGTTTCCCATCATCTTTTGCCAATTAGCAGTTTAATAATTTCACAATTGGACAACGTCTCTTGGTTTAGTTTAATCTTGGATCCGTTTCACTGCGTTTATACTTCCCCCCACATTTATTCCAACCGTTATTTGTTGAGTTAATCTCAGCTTTGTTAGTTCTTTTTTCAAATTGGAAATAGCCGTGGATGACAGGAACTCGCAGAATGGCCTTCAAGCTTTTTAATTACTTCTCTTTAATTTTATGAATTCAAATATTTTTAGCGTTGATTTTTGCTTTTCCTCTTTCACAGTCCGCTTCTGGGAATCGATAAAATACATTCCATCCATCTTCTCCGCTCATTATTCCTGGGTGGGTCTTGGAGATAGAGTCCCCAGGCGCCTCTTCCATAGGATCCAGATGTAACCAACTGGGGTTGTAAATATTATCCAACCAGATCGTTCTTGGTCCCTTATGTTTCTTGCGGTTGAGCTTGGCTTGATGACTGTCTTGCGATCCTTTCCTCCGACAATCCAACAACATGTAAGTGCACAAATATCAATATTAAGAATCCTTTCCTCCGACAATCCAACAACATGTAAGTGCACAAATATCAATATTAAGAATCGATATTCGATCAGGGACAGAAGATACTTTAGCCCCAAATGGCTGGTGATCCTCCACATGGCTTCAAACAAATCCCACAATAAAGTACTCATCCCATATGTAGGACGGTGCTGATACCTCTGCTCACAGAGATCTTGGATTGTGTTTAAAGAAGGACCCCTCAGCTAATTAGGATTCAACTCCAAGCAAACTCACTCCAGCTTCTGTCCCACAGATGCACTGTGTCGCTTCTCTCTGTCTTTTCTACTGATACTGTAATAGCCCCTGTTCCTCAGAGCTGGATACCTCCAACCCATTCACCTCTCCACCACTCTTCAACCCTTGTTGCGTCCAACTCTCATATACCGACCCACTGTCCTTTTCAAATTTCTATTCCTAGAACACACCGCCCCTTTCAGAATCTTCTTTCTGCTATTGTCTTTCCTGCAGATGTTAACCTGAATCAGTATAAACGGAACAAAAAAAAAAACATTAACTTATCGAGTCTCGGAGGATTTGCAAATGTAATGAGCACTGCTCCTTTCTCAAGATACAGCAAATAAAAATATGTCGCAAGAAGCCGAGCCATTGAAGAATGATTCAGACAACCTGCACCACTAGGTTTTATTCCTTGCTTAAATATAGACAAGAAGAAAGTTGCAAAGAAAACTTTCTAAATATTATTTGATTTCATAAATGCTTGGCAATCATGATGCTTTATTGCGGGAGAGAGTTTTAATCCAGGAAGATTTAAATCCAAATAAACTACAATACTACAGCGGTTTAGAGAGGTGAATTATACCGAACCATGATGCCTACAAAGAGCTAGGTACACGGTACCTCAGGGTGATACCTGTACAATGTTTGTTCGAACCTATTTGGTTGTGCCATTGAACATTTAGTGACAACAACAGCCCTTTCTCACATTTAAACAAAGAATAAATGTTGCGCTAAGTATCAAGCGTGTAAGACTGCCTGGCACATAACTGACAGTGGGAGAAAGTTGGGGCGAAAGAGTACATCGGGGTTCGCCACCATCCCCTGTCGGAGCCTCGTGGAGTATTAGGTGTTTTCGCTCAATAAACACACACAACGCCCGGTATGGGAATCGATACCACGATCCTCCGACCGCGAGTCCGCTGCCCTAACCACTAGGCCATTGCGCCTCCACCTTTTATATATA
>NC_068995.1:129290-130792 GCF_001194135.2 Octopus bimaculoides | reverse complement strand
ATATATGCATGTATGTATGTATATACATGTATTCATATACGAATGAAAGAGTGTCTGGGTGCGTGTGAATGAAGTAGTGTAGCATAATTTCAAATATATTACGTTAAATAATGGCGGAAAGCGATACACTGCGAGGAAATTTCGGTTTTTCTCCCCCACCCCCCCTTTTGTCATCGAATCTTGCTGCTAAACATAACATGACACCCTGATCTGATCGAATGGTGACTAGGAAACGAGGTGACCAGCTCATTGTCACTGTCCTTTCTCATCTATTTCTCGTGGTTATTGTTGTTGTTGTTGTTGCTGCTTTCCTTTGTGCTTTTTCTCCTTTTTGCTCTTATTGTCTCTTTTTATTCTTCCCGCCAACTTTATGCCCTGTTATACTTATTTTTGCCCTTTTATTTTCTTTATCATCATCATCATCATTATTATCATTGTTAGTGTTGTAATAAGTTGCTATACTTGTTGCTGCCACTACTACTGCTGCTACTACTATTATTGTTGTTTTTCAGCGTCACCGGCGCCATTTTATTTTTCCATGAATGATTAACTTTGTGATTCAAAATAAAATAAACAAATAAAAATACTCGCCAAAATTCTGTTGGAA
This sequence comes from Octopus bimaculoides, assembly GCF_001194135.2. Taxonomy (NCBI): domain Eukaryota; kingdom Metazoa; phylum Mollusca; class Cephalopoda; order Octopoda; family Octopodidae; genus Octopus; species Octopus bimaculoides. The sequence goes on along the minus strand of NC_068995.1, from coordinate 130,185 downwards.
ACCCACTCCCTAATTCTACTGGCCTCAATATCATGACATATTTTGGATACTGGGGCGTCGTGGCATCTCTGATGAAACACTTTTAACATCCCCATCTCTCTCTATGTGCAGTTATCTATCTTTTTAATTCTCCGTTTACATATTTAGCTTTTTACACCAACTCAACTCTTTCTTTCTCTCGCTCTTCTTTTCTCTGTCTCTCTCTATCCCCTCTCTTTATTTATTTATCTATCTATCTCTACCGATGTCTGTCAATCTATTATCTATCCATTATGTTTAATTATCTGCTTTCATAAAATATTTTTCTATCTCTAAGTGTGGCTTTATAATTATGTGTGTGTGTGTGTGCACGCGCGCCCGTATATGTGCGTGTTTGCGTGCGTTCACATGAGATTAGACTTCAGGGGTTATAAGGGATGCTTCACTCATTCGTTTCAACAAAGATATACATGAACATGAATATACATATGCGTATAGAGAGATATACAAGATAATACAGCGATATGATATAACTGTATAATATAATATATATATATATATATATATATGTACATACGCATATACGTATATACATACATATATACATATGTATACACACACATATACATAATCCACATGTACATATATGCATACATACATATTCATACATATAAATATACCCAGTCTCCTTATTCATCTGCTCATCTATTCACCTATAATGGCGCGTAGGAAAGAAAAGAAAAAAAACTATCAAAGAAAGAAAGAAAGAAAGAAAGAAAGACGACCACGCCACAGTTTATTATTCCCGAAATTCTTCTCCTCCTCCCCGACACCACCACTTCAAACTTAGCCAGTCATTTAGTATTTAAAAAAGAATAAAACAGCAAAAGTAGCTCCCCACACACACACACCACCA
>NC_068995.1:123130-129083 GCF_001194135.2 Octopus bimaculoides | reverse complement strand
GTGTGTGTGTGTGTGTGTGTGTGTGTGTGTGTGTGTGTGTGTGTGTGTGATTGTATGTATTTCTATAAAACATGCCAAGGCACATAAATTGCGTTCCGACGTCGTTACAGTTCGCTTATTTTCACAACTACAAACAAGTACTATGATACCAACTGCGACCATTAACTTATAAATAAACGACCAGCTCATGAAAACCAGAAAACAGGTAAAAAGGACAAAAATAGCGTTGGAAACGTTTGAGATAATGTCTGCCGTGGAAAGTCCTACTATATGATAGCATCTGCTAGCCGATAACCGTAGAGGAGCTTTGGAAAGCACGTTATAGGGTTATAATCCAGATATCAGATGTGTGTATGTGTATGCGTGTGTATATATATTATATATATTAATAAATATATATATATATATGTATGTATGTGTGTGTGTGTGTCTGTGTTTATCCCTTCACCTGCCATCGCTTGAAAACCGATGTCGGTGTGTTTACGTCCCCGTCAATTAGCGGTTCGGCAAAAGAGCCCGATAGAATAAGTACTAGGCTTACAAAGAGTAAGTCATGGGGTCGATCTGTTCGACTAAAGGCGGTGTTTCAGTATGACCGCAATCAAAACGACTGAAACAAATAAAAGAATATACATACATGCATATATATATATCAATGACGATTTCCGTTTATTGTGTTTTTACCTTTGATTTATATATATATATATATATATATATATATTTGTATATCTAATTATATATATTTATAAATATATATGTAATTATGTATGTGGGTATAGGTATGCATTTATACACATACAGACACACGCACAATAGCTAAATACATGTGTCTGAGTGTGTGTGTGTGTGTGTGTGTCTTTGTCTGTGCGTGCGCGCACGCGATCGGACGGCCATTAAGGAACCTGAAATACGTCTAGGATTTTTACGGTATCCGCCCACTCTTTTCCGATCGACCAATCAACATTAAGTTGTGAAAATCTTTCACGCTGATTGGATAACTTCCTGCTTTCTCTCTCATTCACTTTGTGTCTTTACTTTGAATAACGAACTTAAATATCTGTCGTCAGCATCATCATCAACATCGCCGTCATCATCATTATGATCATCATTGTAATCCTCCTCCACCCCTTCTTATTCTTCTCCTTATCATCATCATCGTTGTCGTCGTCGTCATCATCATCATCACCAATCTTCCTTAAAATTTTAAACAAAATTTAATACATATATACCAATATATATCTATAAGTATCAATATATATATGTGTGTGTGCGTGTGTGTGCGCGCGCGGTTGTGTACCTCAGCATGCGTGTATGTATGTAAATACTTATGTATATTTTGTTGTTATATGTGTATATACACACGCGCACCTACACACACACACACACACACAGCCACAAATATGTTTGCATATACACAACTCTCTATGTGTGAGTGTGTGTGTGTGTGTATGTGCGTATGAATGTGTCGATGTATGCGACCATCCGTAGAGAATCTGATACCTAAATACCCAGTTGAGCTATTTCCTTATTAATATCTCTTCGGTCTCTCCTCATGCACGCATTGACCCCAATCTACATCCACCCGTCTACCCCTTCCACAATTTTCCTCAAACCCACCTATGCCACCCTTCGCGCCAATATGATCATTCTCAACAATATCATTTTGTGGGTTTTCACATTAAAATTAATTTCCCCTTCCTCCTTGTATATGTATATATATATATATATATATATATATATATATATACCGGTCGTTATGTGTGAGGGTGTGTGTGTGTGTGTGTGCGTGCGTGCGTATGTGCGCGTAAGTTTTGGCGGGAAGTGTATTTCTCAGGTTGACCGAATATAGAAGCGAAAAACTCAGAAGGCGCTGTGGGATGGAAAAGCTGACCTTGTCCCTAATTTTGGTGTTAAAATATACACACGTTGAAGGCGGCGAGCTGGCAGAATCGTTAGCACGCCGGACAAGATAACGTGTCGCTTCGTCCGTCTCTACGTTCTGATTTCAAATTCCGCCGAGGTTGACTTCGCTTTTCATCAATTTAGAGGTTCATAAAATACGTTCTGGTTGAGCGCACTGGGAGGGGGGGGGTCGATTTAATCGACTTGGCCCCGCTCCTAAAACTGCTGGCCTTGTGCCAAAATTTGAAACTAATATAGGCGCATGTACATAAATGCTCCATACACAGCACATACACACACACACATATCTATCTATATATATATTTATATATACATATATATTTAGTGTATACGTGTAAATTCACACATGTATAGACGCATAAATGCTTTGATGCAGGCATGTGTATACACATGTAGGCGTATTTATAAAGTTACAATTGACCAGTATTTTGTTAGCAGCATTTGCTACACTGAAACAGTGTATAATTTGTGTTATACACACCCATTTACATATGTCATATATTATATTATACACTATATACACACGCGCGGACACTTCAATAGATTCACATAAACACGCAGAGGCTCTCACGTACACAACAGAAGCAACTATCACGTGATTATGTTTTAGAATCTTTATCAAAAAGGTCGCTAATGAACGTCATATTTTATTCGCAGACGATCGCGACTTGTCACTGACCTGAGTTCGATTCTTCCAAAAGCATTCACTACTGACTGCACCTCATGGTACCCAGAACCTCTGGAAGGGTCGACCTTAACAACAGCTTTGATGAAAATCACACACGCACAGCCCCTCTTTCCTTACCACCAAGCGTTTATCCTGCTTCTAATTTAGGGTCCTTATTTTGCATACTGATGCAGCCGAGATGTTACCACAGTTGATATGTTCTTTCCTTTTTGACATTGGAACCTCTATCACCGATATTCGGGTTTTCAGAGCGTTGTCTTATGCCGCGAGAAGGCTCCGAGTTTGAAAGTAGAAATTTTTTCCAGACTCAAAGAACCGGAATAGATATCGTTCGATTCTCTGTCCTAGGCTGGTACTTTATTTATCGACTTCCAAAAGGGATGAAATGCAAAATTGACCTTGGTGGTTATTGAACTCAGAGTTCAGAAAATCAGGACAAATGCTGTAAGGTATTTTAACCAACTCTCTAAACGGGTGTGCCAATCACCACCTGCAACATAAGACACTATTAACATACAAATAGATGGATGGAGAGATTTAATCGCTGACAAGGCAACAGTATTTCGTTTTGTTACCACAATATATTACGAAGTATATTAAGTCAATACTGTGTCGTACTGTGTTAACAATGCTTTCAATTTCATTTTAAATTTATATCTACAGATCCTCTATAGAATTCACAGCTAGCACTGCAATTTATGCTATTGGTGCTGGCAGTGATGGGGCTGTTGTTGAACCATGATATATCTTCAATGTTTTGTTTTTTTTATGATTATTTTGTTGTTCAGTTCTATATTTAAGAGATGAGGAATTCTGTACATTATTTACATTTGACGGATATTTGTCCTCATCTTGTTTGTTGCTAGCACAACGTTTCGGCTGGTCCACCCTCCAGCCTCCATCAGGTGTCTCGGCTGGTCCACCCTCCGGACTGAGAATAATGGATTTTGTTGTTGTTATCTCGTTTCAGGGGCTTTCGACGGTCATCTTAACAAAATTCCATTTTCTTCATATTTTCATTGTCATTACGGCAATTGCAATTATCACACACCTGGCACAGGTAAGACTTCGTCTTGATTTTGGCATAGATGTTCGCATACATGTGTCTGTGCGTATCCGTACACACACACACAAACTTCTACATATATCTACATAGAACATACATATAGACAAGATAGCATATATGTATGTATGTATGTATGTGTACGTGTGTATTATGTATGTGTGCGTGTGTATTATGTATGTGTACGTGTGTATATTTTTCTATAGTAAATGATTGTACTTACGTCAATAGGGTATGTGTGTGTGTTTGTGAATGTAGGTGTACGTGTGTTATATATATGTACGACCTGGCGTAAACAAATTAATTTGTACACACAGTTATTCAACAACACACGCTCACACAGAGACTCACAATTGGTGTAGAACTTATGGTAAACCTAAATCAAAATTATCAGCTGACGATAAAATTCTTGATCGGTCAAACAATTAAAACAATATTTTTCATTCAGTTACTTTTGTATTTGTTCATCCATTTGTTATATTGAAACGTTGTCGTCTGCTTCCATTCAATTTTCTCGTTTTTTTTTCCTCATTTGCCAGAAATGAAACGACAAATTATTTATAAGCAGCAGTAGACACACAGCAGCCATTTACAACACACACACACACACACACACACACACACACACACACTTATTTATATATATATATATGATATTAGTATTATATATATATATGCAAACACATACACACACAGAAAAGCAAAAGACGAAGACAGTTGTATGAACAACAAGCAGGTGTATTAGTTTGACGCTCGGGAAAGTGAGAAAGTCTTACGTTTCGAGCCTCCGCACTTCAACAGAAAGGAATACGAGGAAATAAACAGAGAGAGAGAAAAAAAACCCAGTGGATGTACGTATGTATGTATATTTGCATACACACACACATAAATTATATATATGTATATATATATATATATATATACACACACACACACACATACAAATATTATATTATTTTATATATTATATTTTACCATATTATAGTCCATGTTCATCTGCGAAAAGAAGCCTACAGAAAGAATTTCGACCCAGGAATAGAAATCAGTTTGAAAGGCCTCTCGTTGTTCTCGTTCCATCTACAACATGTATGGCTACCAAAATAGAGGTGCCGGTTTTGTCTTTGGTTATCTAGCTGAATGATTGGGTCTGATATTTCATAAAGCTAGGTTACCAAAGGCAAAAATGGTGACCAAACACGACACACATAAAGTATGAAAATCATGATGGAATATTACACCAAACTTGAAACACGTTTTGGAAAATATTCTTCTGTGACCTTTCTTAATCTGATGTTGTTGCTAGTGTTTTGCTATTGCAGTCGTTACTTTTGGTGCTACAGTTCAAATTCGACCGAAATGAAATGCACCTTCTATCCCACCGAGGTTGGTACAATAAAGTACCAGTCAACCACCGGAATTGGTATAATCAACTCCTCTACCCCCACCATCCCAATGTTTCAGACTTTAAACCTTTGTTAGAAGACTTATTGCCATTGATGTTCCTGTTGTAATGACGATGATTAAGCTAACAGAAACCAGACGGTCAGCAAAATTTTCCTTACGTCCTTTTTACAATTTGTGTGTAAACCTTCCGGAGAGAGTCACCATTGCCTTTTATCCTTTTAGAGTCGATATAATATTTTCTAGTGAAGTACTGAGAGCGATTCAGTCAACCATAGCCCCTTAGGGTTTTATGTTTATATTACAACCCAGAAAAACAAAAGAAGAAGGCAGGTGTATTAACAACAAGCATGTTTTTTTGGAAGAGAGAAGGTGGGTAGCAGTGAAGAGAGGAGAGGAGGGGAGTTGAGCCCATGTGGCGCAAAGGAGCGAAGATAGAAGTTTAATTTTTGTTCACGGCGAAGGCGGGAGTCCGGATGGCCCCTATGCAAAGACAACCCGAACACAGACAGGTGTTGTAGTGAATGACCGGTAGAGTGGAAATGGCGCGAGACCGGGATGTCATTGCCGAGTGTGATGTCTCGGAGGTGCTCCGCGAACCGATCAGCCAAGTAGCGTCACGTTTGACCAATGTACAGAGAAAGGTAGAAAGAGCAGGAGATGCAGTAAATGACGTTGCTAGAAGTGCAGGCAAAGGAGTTGGTGATATGATAGGGACGATGATGATGGATGTCTGTGAGGGTGGTGGTGGTGCTGGAGAGGCAGGGGCAAGTACAGCAGCGTGGGCGGGAGCAGGGAAACGAGCCAGGCTGGGAGGTGGGATTAGGGAAGAAGCTGTGGACCAGGAGGTTACGCAAGTTGTGGGTTCGTTTGAAGGA
>NC_068995.1:121616-122952 GCF_001194135.2 Octopus bimaculoides | reverse complement strand
GTGTGAGGTGGAGGGGTCAGACTAAAGTCACCGTGAAGCTCGGAGAATAGTGCGTTGGAAAGGTGGTAGGTGAGGGGAAACAGGAGACGGGCAACAGCGGGGCGGGTGCGGGGAGAGAGAGCAGAGGCACGGTCCATGGAACGTGCTCTAGCCAGGGTTGTATGGATAGTGATGAGGGGATATCCACGAAGGATGAAATGGCAGGCCATTAGTTGAGACTGAGTCTCAAAGTCATGGTTGTCACTGCAGAGCCTGTGCAGATGGACGAATTGTGAGTAGGGGATGGAGAGCTTGGTGTGGATAGGGTGGGAGAAGTTAAGATATGAGTGTGAGTTGGTGTGTTTGTAGTGGATGGAGGTAGTGAGGGTGGAGTGGTATATATTGACCGAAATGTCGAGAAATGCGATGGAAGTGTTGAAAATAGTGCAGGAGAATTCGAGGGCTGGATGGAAGGTTTCGTCAAAAGAGGAATGAGTCCTGTGGTTCGCGGAAGAGTGAGGTCGCAGCGATACTGTCATCAATGTAACAACCGTATAGACCAACAAAGGCCCCAGACAATAAAAATATAATTCCTTGACCTTTTGCTTGTCGTATGTATTTTTAAAAGTTTGTCTAAAATGCCTTGATTTCAGATTTTTAGGTCGATAACCCTTGTTTCACACGTTCTGTTATATAAAATCGAAGTTATTCTAACGGCTGAAAAAATTACGTGTTTTGTATATGATGCATGGATGCCAGGGAAATGTCCAGTATATCATATATGATACACAGAGCAACCAAAGAATTAATCTTCCAAGATTATTTCTTTAAATATCTATTTGACTCAAATCCTAGTTTAATCGTTTATAAATCCATGGTCATCACCGGTGTGAGCAGAAAATTAAGGTAAGTTCCTGAAATCTACAAAGAATTCATTTCACTTTCATTGTAGAAAAAAATTGGAAAAACTGAATAAATAATATTGATTAAAAAATATTCGAAATAAATTTACTTTGGTCTTTTATCGTTAATTCTTTTTCTTTGAATAAAAAAATTAAGAAAGGAATATCGGTCTGATGCAATTCTTGATTCACGATACATAACTTCAAACTTGGCTGCAAATGTGGCGATGGGTCAATGAATTAAAGCTTTCAACTCTGTTTAACCACAAAAATTAAACCAAATTCTTATCTAAAGAAAGATAGAGCGGTACAAGCGGCCAGTGGATTTGATTGGGGGAAACCATTTAAAGTTTCGTAGGGGCTGGATTCAGTTACAGATATCGTTGCGTGTATATATCTACCAAACATTTAACCTATATATATATATATATACAGAGAGAGAGAGGGGGAGATAA
>NC_068995.1:91639-121430 GCF_001194135.2 Octopus bimaculoides | reverse complement strand
TATATATATATATATATATATATATATATATATATTAAATAAATGATTAGCGCATAAGGAAGAATGTAATGAACTTCATTAACCTACAACTGTTTCTGCTATAAGATGCAATGCACCTATAGTTGGACGCTTGTGTATCACTCTATAACTTCATCGGAGTTTCAAAAATGAACTGCAATTTTAATATTGGAAAGCATTTACATTTATATATATATACACATAACAGCAATACCAACGCGATAAACATATGTAGGAGATGAAGTTGACAGTTTGATGAGGAGAAGAGCCTTCCAGAAATGGGTTAATAATAAACTTTATCCAAATATATGTATAAGCCTGGGTATATGAAGAGCCCTTATGTAAAGAAGTAAATAAACACGCGAAAATATATCTTGGAAAAGGAGATAGACCGAATGTGACAGAACACACATACACACATGTATACATATATACATATGTGTGTGCGTGTGTGTGTGCACGTATGAGCACACAGTAAAATAAATAAAAACACGCTGACAAAGAAGGAAAACATTAAACATTCTTGGCTTGACATTGAACGCAAAGAGAAAAGAAAGAATTTATGTTTTGGGTGATAGTTCTTTATCAAGAAGGAACTGCGGAAAGAGAAAGAAAAAGCTAACAAGGGCAAAATCCTGTCGAGACCTGTTTATGAGGCTGCTATTTTGAAAAGTTGCTATGGAGGACAAAACGGGTGGGGTGGGGGGAAAAGAATTCCGAGATTGAATGTGGTGTAAGGAGACATTATGCGGACTACGAAAGGCTAGAGGTGCCTGTGTGTTTGTGTGAGTCCGCGTTGTTCGTTTTAGAAGTGTGTGTGTGTGTGTACATGTACGGAAGTGTGTGTAGCTGTTTACAGTTTCAACATATTAGTGTTTAGGATGTGTGTGTGTGTGTAAATTTACATGCGCATACATACATACATACACACACATACATATCCAAACATATACTCACGCACGCATGCACATACACGCACACGCACAAACCTAGGAGACCGCACCCAACATTATTTAGCACAAATAGCAAAAAGACAGTAAACCTAACAGTCCGGTTGACTGCTGTTCCACCCACGCGGCCACCCCTCCCTACTTCCACGGACGTACCACGCACTCTGGCACCCCACCTATGTTTCAACTGCCTGGGCGGCTTTTGTATGATTTCGAAATTTCATCAGAAAATGTACAGTACCCAGCCTGGTTGGTTGAGTGTAGACTTGTTGGTTGAGTACAGCCTGGTTGGTTGAGTGTAGACTTGCACCTGTCGGATGTCTCCAGTCTACTCTGACTATTGATGTGTGTGTGTGGGAGTGTGCAGGCGTAGGCTGTGTCGGTTCGACATGCACACAGATCGGCTTTTATATATATATTACATGCATTTACACACACATATTCAGAGTGATCAAAACTGCTGTTCAATGTGTGAACACATTATTTAATAACCAGTTGATCTAGCAAGCGGGCCTCATATCAGTGAGTGGGGCCCGTGCGTATTCATGCTGTCGAGATGTAGGCCCCGAAACGGCGCGCATTTTCTCCTGGTGACCCCATACACTTGCTGGCTTCGGGGATTCGGAGTTCTCGAAGTTGTTTGCAAAACATATCCCATCAAAAGATTACCTGGAGTTCTTCGCTAATCGAAGTAATATTGTTAGCCTGGTGTGCCTAGAGAGGGCTTATGAACTGCTTTGCCCAGGTTGATAATCCCTCACTATTTGTTCATATGTATGTGTGCGTGTATCATATTGCTACACGTATATACGTATACACAGTGGAGGCGCAATGACCCAGTGGTTAGAGCAGCGGACTCGCGGTCATAGGATCGCGGTTTCGATTCCCAGACCGGGCGTTGTGAGTGTTTATTGATCGAAAACACCTAAAGCTCCGCGAGGCTCCGGCAAGGGATGGTGGCGAACCCTGCTGTACTCTTTCACCACGACTTTCTCTCACTCTTTCTTCCTGATTCTGTTGTGCCTGTAATTCAAAGGGTCAGCCTTGTCACACTGTGTCACGCTGAATATCCCCGAGAACTACGTTAAGGGTACACGTGTCTGTGGAGTGCTCAGCCACTTGCACGTTAATTTCACGAGCAGGCTGGAACCCTCGACGTCGTAAGCGACGGAGTGCCAGCCAGCCAGCCATACGTATACACAAACATACATATGCATACACACATGCACAACCACATACATACAGCTTTCGTGTTTTGTATTTAAATGTTCATAAAAAAAAACCCTGATACTGTAAAAAGAATATTTAAAACCGATATCTAAAGACAACAGGCCTCATATTTTCATTTGATTCCCCACTTCTCTTTGGAAATCTGTTACTTTTACCAGTTCAGTAAAATAAAATGAAACAAAACAAAATAAAATAATAATAATTACTAGCAGAGACACCCGGGTCACTCGGGACTAAAATGGTGTAGTTTGTTTATATATGTATATATATATCAGAGTTATGTTGAAACAGGTGAATCGGGAAAGCGTAGCATTGACGACAAAACATTTGTGGAGTAAATGATAGTCTAATTCGACTAATCGACATGTAATACATCGGAGGATTGGAGGATTCCAAGTGCTAACCTATCATGGAAAATTTGGGGTGAAGGTATGTAATTTTCTAACCCACCGAAAAGCTCAGTGGAATACTCTCCTTTGCTGCGGTCAGCGCTACGTCTAACACGACCCGTCATATGGTTGACAGTCAAATGAATGGAGGTGTAATGGAGATATTCTAGGTAAATGAGTACATTCTAGAAATGGGTTGCAATGGGAGACGGTAAGGAGCTGGTAGTGCTTGCAATCTTATCTTATCGCCCGAGCAGCACATGCCATTAGCTTCATTTGGAAATTTGAAAGATTTGCAGAAACGACAATTTGAGTGGAGTACACCATTTTGTACAGAATTATCATTTTTATAGGAATAGGATGGACCATATCTGAAAGCACGTTTCTGGAGGGATTACGTCTTTTCTTTGGTGACATTTTTTCAATATTGTAAACAAAAAATTATGAACGAAATAGTACATGTATGGAACTGCTAATTTAACGGTAAATGCCACAATAATTATTACAGAGAGACAAAGAATTTTATGTCTTACTTTGCAGCTTCTGCGATAATTATCATCCGGTAACACTTCGCGCATGTCAGTCGTCCACAAAGTATATAAAACAAGCAACACACAACAAGGAGAAAGAGACGAAAATAAAATAACAAGTGCTAATTTTTTTTTTTCTTCTAAAAACGTTCAATGACGTTAACTGGAGTGTGGGGTTCGAGTAGACGTCATTCCACCTTTTGATTTATCATTACCATTCTTTTCGTTCGATTTTATTTTTCCTCCACTTTTGTGTTTTTTTGTATCCTTGTGTTGTCCCCTCTGTGTTTCGACCCTGTGTGGTTAATAAAAAAATTAAGTCGTCAGGTATGTATATGTATGTATAGATGTGTGCATCTGTGTGTGTGTTTAATAACGTACCGTATATAGTATGTCTGTACTTTTGTATGCAGTATAAATTAAGGAAATAGAAGCACTTGTACAGAGAGACAAAGAATTTTATATTTTTACCTGCCAACCTTGCAACTGCTGCGATAATTATTAATAGGTAATGGAACAGTAAATGTGTATTGTTTTAAAGGAAATGAAAATAAAATTTCGTATTGACACTTCACGCATGTCAGTCGTCAGGTATGTATACGTAGATCTGTGAGTGTTTAATAACGTTCTGTAATAATATGTCTGTATTTTCGTATGCAGTGTAAATTAACCCCCCACCCCCAAAAACAATTACAGTATGGAAATGTGATTGTTTTAGTTTTGATACTGAAATAGTGGAATAGTTTCATTTTTAAAGTGAAAGTATTTGACATGAGTGTTTTTGTTTCACTTTTCACACGTAATACTTAAATAGTGGAGGAGATATGTTGCTGTGGGCTCGAACTATGCAAGAAGTTAAAGATTTTTTTTACTAAAACACAACTGGGACCCTAAGTAAGGCATGTGTAAAATTTGAATGAAATTGGTTGTGTAGTTCTGGAGTTTTAGGGATTCACACAGACACACACACACACACACAGACATACATTCTCATTTTTATATATATATATAGATAATAATAATAATAATAATAATAATAATAATAATAATAATAATAATAATAAACTGAAAGCACTATACTAGCAACGCAAGACCAAGCTTTGGCCACGAACTGGAGGGTCAACCTTAGGAATGAGCTCGTGTGTCTGCTGTGCCACATCAGCAATAGAGTGAATGAAATCATTGCCCATATCACGAACGAATGCCCTAGACTTGCCCCAAATAACTACGAGTTGTGGCAACACAACCAAATAGCGAAAGTGCTACATTGGAAAGTGTGTTCAAACAGCAATTGCTTGAAAATCTCAAGGAAAGGGACAGATAATTTCCAGGATGTAAGAACCTATTTTACCGAAAATATAATTTTCATGCGCAGGAGAGAAATTCTTTTTTTCTGTTTTTTTTTCTTCTTCTTTTGACAGGCAAGGTACAACTATTAATTGAAATGAAGAGGAGTCCTAAGATATTCCACTTGTGTAGCTCCCTTCTGAATCTCCTACCTTCATAACTAGATTTGTAATATAAACGCTATGGCCGTTGACATCCTGGGCCTGTGAATCTTATAAGTAAATCTGGCACTGGATATTGCAGAGTTTGCTTCGGATATGTTTCAGCCTCGTTAGAAATCTTCAGCGAAGTATGATCTTATCGATTAATCCTGATCGATAAATGAACAGAACCTAAATTTCTTTTTTCTTTTCTTTTCTTTATTTTTTACTCGTATAAAAACAGTTAAGGTCAGTTTTGGTAAGTAATGATTCTTAAAATTACAAAATGTGAGCTAAGGGATATAAACTAAAACACATCAAAGATATTCAAGAACTGTGGGCGTTCAGATTTCATCGGTTTTAATGTGTATCATCCTTATGATGGACGCAGGACATTGAGATGGCGGGAAATGTTGGAAACCAGTCAAACGTTTACAGAAATGCAAAGAGACTGTTCTATACAATCATTTCTGCATTTTTATTCCCTCATCTCTCCCTCTCTCTTTCTCTCGCTATACAAGTACATAAGACACACACACACAGACACACACACACACACACACACACACACACACACAAGCATACACACATGTCTCACGATTCATATAAGTACGTACTCTTTTACGGGTTCCAGCAGCCATTGGACTGCAAATGTGTTGGGACACCATATATATTAACATTGTGTATGAATACACACACACACACACATACGTACATGCATATATACACACATGCATATATACACACACGCACACATACACACAAACGAACAAATATATTATCACATCTATCTTCTCTCTCTTTCAATATAAATATATATATGTGTGCGTGTGTATAAACGCCTATTTCCTCATCAACATCCACGAACCAATCTCTCTCTCTTTGTCTCTCTTTCCTCCCCTCTCTCTCCTTCTCTCTCTCTCTCTCTCTCTCTCTCTCTCTCTCTCTCTCTCTCTCTCTCTCTCTCTCTCTCTCTCTCTCTCATCTCCTAGTTCTCTCATCCATGAACCAAGCTCCGATGGCTCTTATAAATATTTAAATACCATATCTACACAAATATACATTTGGCAAACAGCCATCTTCAATGTTTCATCAATTTCAACGGGTTTTTCTTGGTTTTGTTTTCGTTTTGTTTTTCAAGAACAATACCACGTGATCATAATCGAACAATCTTCTCGCCTCATCAGTTGACTGCTTTATTTACGTATTGTTGCTGTTGTTGCTGTTGTCGTTTTAATTTTTGTCCTTTTGTTTTTTCTTTACGAGATTTTTTCTTATTGCTTTGAGTCATCGAAGATTCACTTTACTCAAGTTAATCGATATATTCCTTGTGTTGTGGTCGATGTTGTTGTTGCTGGTTGTGATAGTGGCAGTTGTGGAGGTGGTGCTCTTGCTGTAGATGGTGGTGGTGCTGTTGCTCTTGGTGGTGCTGGTGTAGGTGGTGATGGTAGTAGTGGTTGTGTTATTGTTGCTGGTGGTGGTGGTGATGGTGGCGGTGGTATCTGTAGGCCAACACGAATCTTTTCGAAGTTTAGTAAAAATTTTAAAATTTGGTGTATTGATGTAATTTTCCACACTGAGTCTCGGAAGATATTGCACTTTTGCCAGATTTCTTTTAAAAGAACGTCGTAGAGGTTTAAAGTTTGATAATTTTTACTCAATCAGAAAATAGGATTTGGAAGCTGTCATTTTCTGCATGACTGCACGTATTGTCCACTGCAAACAAATGAAATATGCTTTACTACTTTTCTACTCTAGGCACAAGGCTCGAAATTTTGGAGGAAGGGGGCCAGTCGATTAGATTGACCCCAGTACGCAACTGGTACTTAATTTATCGACCCCTAAAGGATGAAAGGCAAAATCGACCTCGGTGGAATTTGAACACAGACATAAAGACAGACGAAATACCGCTAAGCATTTCGTCTGTGTTCAAATTCCACCGAGGTCGATTTTGCCTTTCAAATTAGATACATACATACACACACACGCATATACATACATACATACACACACACACATACATACATACATACATACATACATAAACATGTGTATATAGCATTGTATCCTGTTTAAAAATATAAATAACAGTGAGTTGTGAATCTCTCTTGCTTTTTCCTTACTTTAACGCTTTCGACTCTGACTAAGCACAAACTATGCGTGTGTATGCACATGTGTGTGTGTGTGTGTATGTGTGTGTGTGCGCGCGTGAGTCACGGGATTATTATGTAATCGTGTGTGGTAGGACACGACCAGCAGAACTAATAAAAGACAGCAACACAACCATACATATTTTCTCCATCATCCCCATCTCTAGCAACTTGATATCTACCACTAGCAGTGCTGAAAATCGATAAAATACCACATCTATATACCATTCTTGCTACGTCTCTCTCTCTCTCTCTCTCTCTCTCTCTCTCTCTCTCTCTCTCTCTCTCTCTCTCTCTCTCTCCCTCCCTCTCTCTCTCTCTCTCTCTCTCCCTCCCTCTCTACCCCCTCTCTCTCTCTAATACACATGCGGAAGCGGGTGTTGAAAAGTTCCTGGCTTTGGGTTAAAAAAAATTCAAGAGGATCAGTTGATTATAATTTTATTCGATACCCCCACCCCCCGGCCTCAGATTCACACACTTATTGCAGCGGCCCTTCAGTTTTTCTATGCCCCACAAAAGAACTAGAAAAATTGGGCCTCCAGCCAGACCTTTCGCGACACCCTTAGAATCAGGAATTTTTCAGCATCCCTTTGCATACATACATACACACACACACACACACATATATATATACTCACTCACACACACTTATGCATGCATACATGCATACATATATGCCTGCGTGTCAATATGTGCAAGCATTCAATTTATAATGCGTGTAATATGAACCTCCTCTCTTCGTTCTTCTAACACCATCCAAGTGGTGTCCAATGACGATTTGAATCACATAAATAAGATGTTCATGCTTCTTTTCTCTCTCTGTCTTTTTTTTTTTTTGTTATTTGTTTCTTTCTTTCTCTGACACTTTTCTCTAAATTTAACATTCAGAAGTTATGGTTTATTCAAGGAAATATACGAAGCAAGCAGCAAGCAAGCAGCAAGCATCCAGCAACAAATCTTGCACTGGCGACCAGCTGTATAGCTAGTTGACAACTTCAATGAGAGATGGACAGTTCATTGTGCTTTGTAGTATCCGTAGAATGAGGAAGTGAGCAGAATCATCGGTGCCGATGCAGATACAAACCTGATTCAGTGTTTGGAGCAAAAAGAAGGAAAAAACACACAGGAACTGTTGAGACAAGACGAGAACGAATCGAAACAGATATCGTCCGCTACCTTTGATAATTTTGTAGAAATATTACTGAACCTCTTCGCCATCACCACACACTATCATACAATTTGACATCTGTTTCTCTACCTACCTATACACACTTACATTTATATACATACACACGCGCGCACGAAGAGAGTAAAAGAGAGAAAGTGGAAACAACTCAGAGACGAGGTAAAAATAATCGACCACCCTATCAACAAATATAAGATTAAAAAATCAAGATAGATTACAGATAATACGGGATGGCATCTAAGGAATCGCTGACAAACACCTGGGATGAAGGAGGAAAGACTCCATTTTGGGAAAAATCCCCGGGAAACAACCGAGTTCGGGACACTTTTCAGCAACTCCGTTACACGTTCAAATGTTGTCGAGTTCGGACAGAGGTGGAACAGGAACAATGTAATCGAATCGAATTCCATGAACTGAATATAAATAAATTTCCGGAAGAGCCTTTAGCTATGCAGAATCCCAATATTTGAGATGCAAACAGATGTAAACTAACACCATCACCACCGCCAAAGCCACTGCCCCCCCCCACCGCCGTCACCACCATCTGACTTTGGAATATCTTTAACTGAATCCACTTCATTGTGATCATTTCAACCAAACCTTCCTTCTACGGATTCTGGAATCTTCCTCCCTTTTCACTCTATCACTTTCTCAAAGCCTTCCAACAAACATTATTGGTGCTGCTGTTTCTCTTTTCGCAAAGTTATTCAAATTATTTTTCTTGAAATATATCCGAATATGACGTCAGTGAATTTGGTGGTTCTTTCCGTGGCAGTGGTGCTGACGATGAAGAAGGTTAAAGACGCAAACTGCAACATATTTTCGAACCTGAAATGGATATTTGCGACAAAAAAGACTGGTTACCTTTTTGTTTTCATATTTTCTAAATATGTTCTTGTTGTTGTTAATTGTTTTTGTTGATGTTAAGTGCGTCGGACAAAATACTTCGCGGTGTTTCTTTTGCTTTTTTACGTTCTGAATTCAAATCCCATCAACATCGATTTGATTTACATTTTTCTCTTTTTCGGGATCGATAAAAATAATAATAAAAAAAAAACCCCAGTCGACCACTGAACTCCACAAAATACACTAAACGCCTTTCCTTAAAATTGCTTGCCTTCGACCTAAACAAAAAAGACCAAAAGAATTGTTTGAGCGTCGAAGAGAAAGCCTTGCGGTATTTATTCCGATTCATTAGATTTTGAGTTCAAATTCTGCATAGGTTAACTTTGTCGTTCATTCCTTCGGGTTTGATAAAATAAAGAACTTGTTAAGTATTTCTAGCTTGATGGTGTCAACTACTTTCCACCCTCCCCCAACATAAACTTGTTGGCCATGTTCCTACTTTAGAAACGATCATTTCGTCTATCTGCACGTTCTAAGTTCAAATTCCGCCGAGGTCGACTTTACCTTTCATCCTTTCGAGGTCGATAAATTAAGTTCCAGTGACGTAGTTGGGTCGATGTAATCATCTTACCCCCTCCCTGCACATTTCAGGCCTTGTGCCTATAATAGAAATGGTTATTATTATTATTATTATTAAGGGCCCAATGATTGACAGAATCGGTAGAGTGCCAAACAAAATCTACTCTGCTTCTTGTTCGGGATATTCAGTTTCAATTCTCACCGAACTCAGCCTGTCATCCCGTTGTAGTCGTTAAAACATAAAGTACCAGTTAAATATTGAGACCAATGAAATCGATTTCACACCTGCCCCCTAAATAAAAGGGTGCTTACTTATGTTAGAATTCGTGATGATGATGATGATTCGACGGACAAGCATTTCGTCGGTCTTTACATTTTATATTTTGAGTTCAAATTCCGCCGAGGTCGACTTTACTTTTCATTCTTTCGAGGTCAATAAATTAAGTACCAGTTGAACTCTGGGACTGATGTAATCAACTAGTCCCCCCCCCCCAAGAATTTTGACTTTGTTGTCCCGATAGAAGAAAGGAGCATTATAATCATCATCATCATCGTCGTCGCTGTTGTTGCTATTGTTGCTATTCTAACGAATGTTGTCTTCTGACTGTCCTATAAAATGCTGTTTGAAGTTATATGCACACACAAACACACGCATACTCACATAGATATATCCTACATACATGCACACAAGAATCAAAAGATTAAATAAAATATTTTTTTTAAACAGTAAATAATTTTTAAGTCATTATTTTGTAAAAGAAAACAAAAAAAACTAATTTTAATAACGAAATTCAGAGAACATATCAAATTGTGTAAAAGGTTAAGTGGTTCAACGTTTTGACAAGTTCAGATTCCTCGTGTCATGCATCATCTATCTATCTATCTGTCTGTCTATCTTATCTATCTAGCTAGCTAGTTGACTGCCCCCGTCTAGCGAGCTATCCAACTAGCAAGTCGAGCAGTCGGTCATGTGCAGCAGTTAGTCGTTGGCTGCATATCGGTCATGTGGTCATGTGGTTATCGTCGTCGTCGTGAAGTGGCGGTGGAGGCGATCATGACAGACGATGGTCGCCGTCATGGTCATGCTTGTGTGTAAGCTTTGCAAATAGTTAGGACAGTTTCTCGATGTCTTGAGTTTCGTTAGCTTGAAGTGGATGAGTTCCAGTCATCCCTTCAGATAAATTAGAGATAGCGAATAAGGTTATGATGGGTCCTAACATTTCACTTCTTTTCCCAGCCCCAATTACTTTATGTTGGCACAGGAACGTTTCTAACAATCACCGGAACTTCCACCCTCAAAATATCGGCGTTCGTTACATGTATTTTCTTTTTTTTTTCAAAAATAAAATCTGTAAATTTAAGAATAAAATGCTTTATTACAAATTACGAAATAATTGAATAAAATATTTATTTACTTATTACATTTTATTCTTTTACTTCAAATATTACAAACACAAAATATATCCCCCCCCCTCCGCCCAAGCACGTAGCGCTCTTAAGAACGTGACGTCCCAAAACACATGGATCCTCCAACCACTTGGTGTTTCCAAGCACGGGTGATTGTTCGAACTGCCAGTAGCTGGCCCCTTGCTGGGAAATACAACAGAAAGAAGTAGGGACACCAAGCCAATAACTGGCGTCGCTTGGATCGAATGTAGCTCCCTCCCCTCCCCCAGTATCTTCAAATATAAACCAATGCCAGTGGTGCTCCTCAAACATGTTTTGATCAGTTGCAGGTTATAGCTGTGTGGTTAACAAGTTCGCTTCACAGCCGTGGATTCACTTCTATTCTGCAGCACCTTGGACAAGTGTATATGTGTGTGTATCTTTGTATGCAGCCCCACACTGCTTGATAACTGGTGTTGGTTTGTTTGCAGCCTCATAACGGATCGGCAAAAAATAAAACGACTTTAAAAAATGAAATAAATACGGGGATCAATTTGTTCGACTTAAACCCTTAAGGCAGTGACCCAGTACTGTCTACTTTGAGAAGTACTGCTCTAGGTGAGCAATCGCCATACTAGAAATAGTAGCCAAATATTTCTTACATCATGACAGATAAAAGGAAAGAAACAGGATAATGACGTTTGAAATAAACAATATATTGAAAGGTCGATAGTATAGTCACGTTGGAATGTGTCCATCAGAAATGGTCTGGAGCTGCGCAACAACAACCACAACAATAACTACAGCTGTTCAAATATTACCTCGATACAGTGGAAAGAATGCAACATGCACAGACATGGTACACTGCACCGTATTCAATTTACGATCGAATCTCGTCATTTGCCGACTGTCTATTTCTGTTCTATAAATCAACTGGAGCAGAGTTAACCAAGGGCTACAATAACAACAAGAACAGCAACAACAATAGGCACACAAAAAAAATCTACTGGACAGTGGTGAGACTACATGTCCAGGTTGGCACCTCATACAACTGAGGCGGTGAATTAGAACAGTCATTAGAGCGTCGTCGAACAGTATGTATTGCATTATTCGTTCCGCCTTTTTGTACTCCGAGTTCAATTCCCAGCGAGGTAAGTCTGACAGGAACACTGCAACGCATACAGTTAACGACGGCAGCGAACAGGAACAGTAGTTAGAATGTCGGACACAATGTCTGGAATATCCATTTCGGTTCTCTGCATGCGGAGTTCAAATCCCAGCGAGCTCAACTTTGCCTTTCATCTTTTCAAAGTCAATAAGGAAAATGTCTGTCTAAAAAGGAAAAGGCCGATTCTTCTCTAGCTCTTTCTCTCTATGTGTGTGTGAATGCAAATAGACAGACAGATATTATCAGGAATTTAGTTTCACGTGAACTCATACCGATGGAATATTCAGTAAATAACGAGTAAATAATTTAGTTGATCAAACAACTAAATGGTTATCACCGAAATCGACAGAAGATCAGATGCACAAACACAATAGACCAATGTGTGTTGTATGGTGGGGTACAGTGGGCCGACACACAGACGGTTCTAGGTGTTATAGCTCCATAGATCGAAACCGGTGTAAACACTTCAGCTCTCCTATCATCTCAAGTGACCTTCAAGCAATGAAGTACACCACCTCATCCACCTTCAGCAGTTGTTCCCCGTCTGGTGCTCTACGGCTCTAAGGGATCAAAGCTAATCTATGGATTAACTCAACTATGACTTGCTGTCAATAAATAAACAATATTGCCTCCCCAGGGAATGCGATAGTGATCTGGAATCGATTTTATATAATCCACACGCATCCTGCTCCTGGGAGTTAACTTCATTTTGATTTCACATCCTCTTACTCTGCTAATACAGAAACGCCAAGTAGTAGTAGTATATGTATGCGCATTCAAAGATGTATTTATAAATATGTATGTGTATATATATATATGTGTGTGTGGGGTGTGTGCATGCATATCTATCTATATATATATATATATATATATATATATATATATATATATATATACATAAATAGAACGAAACGCTACAAGGTATGCGGAGCCGAACGCATTGAAATCCTGAAAAAAAATCCTGTAATTGGTAGAACTGTACGCACATCAAATTTTATGAAGACAATTCGTGTATAGTTCTGCAAGTTATATTGATCTTTGAACGATTGTGTTGAAGAACCACAGACGTTTTTACGTAAATAAAAAAGTTAATGGCAAAACCGGTACACGATTAATTCTTTATTCTGTATATTTTTCATTTTGTCTTGCCCGCTTATGTTCTGGTGTTTGCTGAATTTTTTCTGGAGAACATTATTTTTCTTTGTAGTTGGGTCGTTGATGACCTCTTTCTAGCATATCGGATGTCCACTTAGTGGTCATCCCTTCGTATATGCATGTAATACAATTTTTCTGAATTTTCAGATTTTTATGCTAGGCCACTTGGTTTTAAATTGATGTTAATTGAATTAATATTCAATTTATCAACCTCAATATATAATATATATATATATATACATATATATACACACACACATGCATACAGTAAATACAAACATGCACACATATACATGCATGCACACATACATACATACACGCATATATCAAAAGCAAAGGTTTATAGGGAATGCTAGTAATTTTAAAATTGCTTTTATGAAATTTGATGTCAGAGGACAAGAGAAGAAAAGAAGGAAGAGAGAGAGAGAATTAAAGGAGAAATGGAGGTATGACGTCAAATTTCTTACCAGCAATTTTAAAATACAATATTGCTTTTCAAATATGTGTATGTGTGCATTTATATGTATGCAATATATATATATATTAATATATATATACATGTTCATATATATGTATGCGTGTATATGTGTGAGTGTATGCATACATGTTGATATTCCATGCTTAGTATTCTTTTTGTCCCTTAATGCTCTGAGTTGGAATCCTGCCAAGGTCACTGGTATGTTTCATTCCGTCAATGTCAATAATGAGTAGTGGGGGGTGGGGGTCAATGTAATTTACCTGTAACTTACCAATGTAACTTCTCCTGAGACTGCATGCCTTGTGCCAAAGTATGAAAGGTTTTAATATTAAATAATCTAGTGTTTAAATACTTCACATTTCTCATTTATTTAACAACAAATATCAGAAAACAATTTTACATTTTTTTAAAGTATTTTTTTTAGGTCTTGAAATTTGCTAATTTTAATTTTAAGTTGTACTCCTTTAGAAAAGTGAGTACTATGATGAAATAAAGTACTACTAAAGAGAAGTTGATAAATTAGAATAAGATAATGCTTCATAGAGTTGTTAAATTAAAGTACATCTAGTAAGAATCTGTTGGTGAAATAGGATGGTTGCTAGAGAAATCAGGGTTACAGTAAATTAGGGAGTATCAGAAGGAAACAGGGAGTTCAGATTTTACAATTTCACAAAGGCTTTTTAGCAAGCTCAGATGTTGCACGTTTGGATTTCACAGAAGCTGAAGCTGAGGACTTTCTGCTATTGTCTGGCTTGGAATGGCTACGGGATCGCGTCATTTTCTTTTCCTGACGGTTTGTATTGTTTGTAGTTCTGAAAAGAAGAGAAAAGAAATGAAACTCAATCAAAGTTATATATATATATATATATATATATATATATATATATATATATATATATATATATATATATATATATATATATATACATGTACATAAACACATGCATACACACACACACACACAATGGGTGAGGCTTATAGCTTGCTCTGTCTCAGTCTCTAAGATATGAGGGTCACCATTAAAGATGGGGTGTATATCTTAGAAATCACTTATTGAGGTGATATACATCCTTCACACACATAGAGTGCGACTTCCAGGAGTTAAACTCAATGTAGCAAACTAACAAAATATTCCTCAATTTGAAATGTGTAAGTATGTGTGTGCGTATGTGCACATGCATGCACATATGCAAGTGTGTGTGTATATGTGCAGGATAGATGTAAGGTCATAAATTAAAATCCACAGCTACATGGTTCTGAGTTCTGTCCTACACTGTGGCATTTTCGGTAAATGTCTTCTCATAAATATATATATATCTATGTATGTATGTATGTATGCATGTAAGCATGAATATGCAATAGCAAATAATTTTAAAAAATCATATTTAAAGGTACAGGAGCAAAGTGTATATAACGGAGAAAAGTGCAAGTGCAAGTCTGCATGCATACAGATGTACCTATGGATTAGTGAAAGACAAAAGAACAAGAGTCAAGTACTGCGTTTCATTAAGCTTGTTTCTGCTATCATTAATATTACATTGTATTCACCTGATTGTTTACTCTGAAGTCAAGGTATATTGAGCCCTAACAACTGCTTATTGGTAGTGCTATGCCTAAGCAAAATCATAATATATATGTGTGTGTGTGTGTGTGAATGCATATACAGTTTGTGTCAGTGTACAGGCCGGAATTTGAACCTTAAAAAAAATTCACCCCCCACCCAGAACCAGAGGTCATCTTAAAGACCAAATATAAAACATACAGTTGACATCCTGTGGTTTAGAGTTTCACCAATGGTGATGGAGGACATTGTAAAACACATGCATAGCTCTTAGGGGCCAACCATTAAATATTTTCTACTGAGATATGTTTGGAAAGCTGGATTAATTGTAAGGTTATATTGAAATACAAATATATTAAACACCAGTGTAACACTTCAGAAGACAAAAACAACAATAACACAGCCAACTCGTTGACACACACACAGCAGAAAAAGACAAACTGGTTTAAGTTCGTTTCTGACAGAATGGATTTCCAGCAGTCTTTTGGATGATTTTTTAATTCAAGAGTGGGGAAGAATCGAGTTATCAGAATTCAGGGTGTTGAGAAAACTAACATCAATGACATCGAAATATTTTGTGTGTGTGTGTAGAACACAACCTTACCATTAACATTTTCTTGAAGTAGAAATCTTATGGCTTACTTCTTGCTCATGCTATGATGTGAGCTAAGGGTTGGACAGGCCATCTCAAGATACCACCAAAGGTCAAATTACAAGTGCTCTTCTCTTGGTATTCACCAAACACCAAGAGTTACAATTACTGCAAGCTTGACAATCCAGATATTCGCAAGGACTTACATCAAACCCACACTGTCATTCATTAGAAAGCGGCAGAGTGACAAATGCTCCTGAGGTTGCACAGCCTCAAGGAAACCCTCATATTCAAGATCCTTGGAACTGAAGGGTACTATCAGCAGGTTCCTGGATGACATGCACAAGACCTATAAATCAATTCTGGACAACTCCTCATGAGGAGGAGGGGGAGGAGGAGGTTAGTCATAACTTGAAAAATAAAGGGTGGGTTGCAAAAGCTCAAGATATATCCAGATGCACAGAGACAGGCATCATCATATTTAGAAAGCAGTCATAACATTCTAGGATTCTGGCAATTGTTCAAAGCCATTGCTCTTGTCATTTCATGGACATTTTTCCACTTTTTCTGCATGGTTGGACAGAGTTTATTGAAGTGAATTTTCTAAGGTCAGATGTCATTTCTGTCGCCAATCCTCACTTATTGGTCGGCAAGGTGAGATCTCCTCATGGCCTGACATTAAAAAATCAATCATTTACAGCAGATATGTGTGGTCAAGGCAAAGAGACACATGCGCACGCACACATACACACGTGATGGGCTTCGTTCAGTTTCCATCTCCCAAATCCACTCACAAAGCTTTGGTCAGCCTGAAGCCATAATCGAAGACACTTATCCAAAAAGGCACACAGTAGGGCTGAACCTGAAGTCCCATGGTCAGGAAGCAAACATCCTAAGGATAGAAACCCCTCTGCGCCGTCTCTGCCGAAGGACCCGGCAGCCTCAGTGAAGATTTGTGACATCAACTGTAATAGTTCAGACATGGCCTCTTCCTATTTGAGACGTGTTTCTCTCAGTCGACGCCTGGTGAGGCTGGTTGGCCTGGAAAAGGGTGCTCAAAAACCAGCTGAAGACTGCTTCAAGGAAGAACACTATCAATGCTTGGGAAAGTGGGTTGGACGTTGCTACCTGCTGTTCCTTTTGGTGGTGGTGGTGGTGGTGGGAGGGGGTAATAGAAGATAGAGAGGGGAAAAGCACTCAGCAGCATCCAAAGAAGCAAGAAAGCAACATGCGTGCAGAGTTACATCTGCAAGTTGTGCACAAGGTCAGGCTTGCCAGTAAAGCTACACATTAAGAATTAGGAGGACAGGCAGTCATTAAAGGGTTGACTTAATGAAAGAGGGTTGGGGTTCAAATCGGAATCAATGAAGAACAAGAAGCAAAAGCAAGCAACATAAAAACTGCCATAAGTTTATGCGTTGATCTAGTTTTATATATATGTGTGGGTATATTCAATGAAATGTTGCCGTATCTATACAGGGCCGTATCATCAAAACATATAATGTCAATGAGTTATATATATGTGTGGGTATATTATGAGTATTGAATATGTTGAGATAGAACCAGTTAAAGTGTGTGTGTGTGTGTGTGTGTACAGCTGAACCTGTAAATATTCTGGAAACATCTTCATTTATTTGCACAGTTATTAAAAATAAACATTTGTATTATACGTATACACACACACACACACACACTCATTCACACATACTTAAATATTACATACACACACACACACACATAAAATATATGAATATAAGAGTTAAAATATAAAAATAGGAATAAATTATAATAAATGAAGGTGTAATCCAATGTATTCAGTTCGTTTAAAAAGATCTGTAATCACTGCAGCAATTAATAGGGGAAAATAGTAGGAGAGATGAAGCTGTGGCTATAATCTATGTTCACTTCACACACAATGCTAAATTCAGCAGCAGCAGTATCATGTGTGTAACACAGAGCAACACACACACACACACAAATATTATATATATAAAAAAACAAAACAAATGCCAAGACCTTTGTTTTAGCTGCTAGTTTCTCTTTTTGTTATAGGAAGTATAGAGACACAGCAGAGTAACTGTGCCAAGGAGGAAGGAGAAAAAGGAGAGATTGACAACATGTAATAGACACACACACATGTATGTATGTATGTATGTACAGGGTGTTCAGGCTAAAGTTGATTTTTGTCTCCATTTTTCAGGAACAGCTTGTTATACTGGTATTGGAGAGCATAAAGATTAAAGTTGTGGTTGAGAAAAGTTAACATGAAGGAGTAGAGGCCATTGGAATACTGGGAAAAGAGGTATCTGTATGATGAACATTTGCACTGGGTGTCAAAACATGATGACTGCTGCTCGATGCCCTGTGAAGACTGTAAGCGCTTATAATACAGGACATGGACATCACGAAAGCCAGCTTCCCCAAACTGTGATGGTCTTTCTATGTGTCTCCAGTGAGATTGATGTTATGCTGCCCTACATTATTGAACAGAAACTTACTTTCAATTCCAATGGCCATATAAAGTCCCTGGAAGACGATATATTTTCTTGCAAGATTTCGGTCCTTGCCATTTCTCAGGAAAGAGTCAGAAGTGGCTGTTGAAGAATTTCTCCCACTTCACTCGTCCCAATTTCTGTCCTCCTAATTACCCTGATTGTCGATTCCAGCTATAATCTAGTTGATATGTTTTGAGTTTGAAAATACTTTTACGTTTGGAAGTGACATTGTGTTTACTTTCCTTTTACGAAAATTGTGTGAGTGAATGGTAAAAATTACATGTGTATCTAATATAGTCTCATGAAGGCGATGACAAATGATTGAGGCCTTTGGCAGTTTGCTATGCTTGAGAAGACTCATCAGGCCAAGTGAAACCATAGTGCTGGGGACAGTGATGGGGACACATAAAAGATACCCGTGAGGGTGACATGTAAAAGGCACCCACTACACTTTTGAAGAGGTTCATGTTGAAAGGGGAATAGAGACCAAAATCAGACTGGAGCCTTGTACAGCTCCCCAGCTTACCAGTTCCAGTCAAACCGTCAAGCCTATGCCAACTGGAAAATGGAGAATAAATGATGAAAGTTGAACCTTGGTTCACAAATATCATTCATCCCTGAAGACCATTTATCACTTGTTTGTAAACTGAAACTATTTTTCCCATAGGAAATTCAAGCAGGGATGGGCATGGTAAATTTGAAGAGGGAAGTGCACGGAGAGGCATTTGAAAACTGAGGTTCCACTGCATGTATATATATCATCATCATCATCATTTAATGTCCACTTTCCATGCTGGCATGGATTGGGCAGTTTGACAAGAGCTGGCCAGGTAGAACACTGCACCATGCTTCACTGACTGTTTTGGCTAGATGCTCTTGCTAACACCAGCCCCTCCCCCAGCAGAGTGGACTGAGTGCTTTTTACATGGCACCAGTACTGGCAGGGTCACCAAGTAACTTGCAAGACAAGGAAGAATCTTTGAGAGGGGAGGAGGGGGGCATTGGAGGAAGAGGAAGAGATCTTGTGTCGGGGATGAAAGGTTAAAATGAGAGAGAAACAGGTGGAGAAAGCAATGTGTGTGTGTCTGTATGTATGTGTGCATGTATATATATATATATATATATATATAGATAGATAGATAGATAGATAGATAGATAGATAGATAGATAGATAGATAGATAGATACATACATACAGGATATTTAGGCTAAATTTATAAGTTTAAATAAAAAGAAAGAAACTGCAATATCCTATCCAAAAATAAAAGTAATTTTAAAAGTCAAAAAATTAAAATTCAAGAAGAAAATGGAGCTGAGATAGTTCTACCTTTCCTCCATTTTCTTCTTGAATCTCTTTGCCTCTAAACAAAGAGGTTAAGAATTACTGGGACAGAAATAAACCCTGTCATTTTTGATAGGTACATCATCATCATCATCATCATCATCATCATCATTTAGTATCCATCATTCATGCTAACATGGGTTGGATGATTCGAGAACATCTAAATATCAATTTATTGCCAACAAAATCCAAAACATTGGCTCACAGATTCTTCTCCTCCTCCTGCTGGCGCCACCGTCACGCCTATTCATATGAACTGACTACAGACGTCCCATTGGAATCCTTCTCTTACCATTAGACACTGAGCTACACACAAAGGCAGGGTTTAACAAGAGGAAAGGCATCCAGTCATAGAAACAAAGCCAGAACGCCACACAAGAAGCAGTTTAGAGCAGGAGTAGTTCTCAGTAGGAAAGGACTGGCCTGAATTATGCTGACCGACCCAATGCGGGCCAGGAATGAAAGTGGACGTAATATGATGATGATGATGATGATATATATGTGTATGTATAAATGTGCATGTATGAACGTGTGTGTGTGTGTGCATATACAAACTTGCATGTTTGTTTGAACATATTAATCAAGTGGTCAGATAATTACCCCACCCCAACAAAATAGTCTGTGTACTACACACATACATTTTTATTGCAAGCTGACACACAGACACACACACATGTAAATATTAATCAAAGAAGTGTTAAAAGAAAAAAATAAATACGATGAAGCATTTATTAACATTTGAAGAAAGACAAAAGACAAAAGAAGAAAAAAGGCTGTAGCAGAAACTGAGAGACGAAGAAAGAAAAGGAAAAGCTGAAAGTTTGAGTGAAAGAAGCAGACATAAGTATTGAAAAGTGGGAATAAAGATGAAAGTAGGGAAAAAGAAAACCTGTGGTTGGGGGTGTCCGAGAACAGAGGTAATGGGTGAATAGAAGAAGAAGATTAGGCAACAAAAACATCAGGATGTATTCACATAAACAGCAACGAAAAGAGGCTTCAGGAAACAGAGGTGATATCATATACAAATATATATATAAATACATTTATATACATATATATATGTATAAACACACACAAACTGTATGGTTCCTCTTCCTAGAAATTTACTAGTTTTACAAGAGTGATGTTTAAGGTTTCACTAAAGTATGACAAACGTCATAATAGCAGCTTGGGAGCAAACCAGTCACAACGACGCAAGTATTTCAATGTTGTCGTTGTTGCTCATGTTGTGTGCTTCTTGATCTGTTGCTCTCCATCAGCATTAAAGACATCAAAAGCAGGGACCCAGTTGAATATCTGCTATTTCATATCTGTTTGTCTCTTTGACGATGACATGTCACACACTGGCTTGCAAGGATTTCTGGGGCAAGATGTGAAGCAGTGTCTGGGTTCTCTGCTATTATATATCTGTTGTTGCTTAGTGCACGAGGGCCAATGATCCTATTCAAATAAACCAATGAGGCATTCCAACCATAACCATTCCATTTGTGGCTACATTGTTGTGATAGCATTTCATTTTTTTATTACAACTGGTTGTTGTTTCTAGCCTGTTGAAAGACCCTCTAAAAGCTCCCTCACCTGACTCATTATATTTAGATCTAGGTAAGTCCTGATCAAAGGCAATCCACTCCCAGCTCATCATAGATGGAGCTGGGGGTGGTGGTGGTTGTTGAGGCAGTTTTAGTGTTGGACAAAGCTATTTCTAGGAAGAGCAAACCATATATCCAGCTGTAGAGCAAGATAAAGAATGATATACCAATGCCGTGAGTGTGTGTCTGTTTGTCTCTCTCTCTCTCGCTACTTGGAGGAGCTTGTGGAGAGAATGTTCAGTCCAGAACTGACCTTGCTCGGAGAGCAGGGACATACAGTGGACAGAAAACTGCTGCAAAAATAAATTGTGGTTAATAAATTAAGACAACCAACAAAAAAACAAAAAGTGAAAAACAAATTTATATATATATATATATATATATATGAGTTTTGAAGCTGTATCCTAAATACAGCCTTAATACTCACAATATACTCAGTTGGGTACAGTTAATTGTATACACAACTGCAATAATTATTTGTCATTCAATATGTAGGTATTTGTTCCACTGATTTCATTGTATATGCGATTTGTTTCTTTTTGACCTGACACAATGTTTAACCATTTAAGAACCTGATTCACTTGAATCCTGAACATATATACATACATATATAAAAATGTATAAACACCCACCTCCAAACTGACAGCTCAACAATTTCAAACAGGACATTACCAATATGGTGAAAAACATAAAATTTAAACCCAAAAGAAAAGCAACCATCCCTCACCTAACCAAAATCAATAAGATTATTAAAAAAAACTTCAGAAATATCCCAGAATTCTCGTCCTCGCTGATAAGACAGGCAATTTATGCAAAGCTTCCCTAAACAAATACTGAGATTTAATACTCAAGCAACTACACAAGGACTACAGAATTGGACCTGATTTGGCTCTCAAAGAAATCAACAGCAAATATAGAGTTGTCATTGTTAAACTTGGATTTGAAGATAGGACTGAACCTGCCACACCTTGCCCACCCAATATAAACTTAAAGGATCACAAAGAAAACTTTGCAGCGAACCCCTCAGTTCACTTCATCTGCCCCTCCAGCACCGATATAAGTAAGATCAGCAAAGTTATACTTGATCGGGTAATACCCCCAACTCTCTGCCATATCAACATTAAAACTCTGGACCAGAGCCACTGAAGCTACCCAGTGATTCAATTTTCTATGCCCAAAGCACAAATTAAAATTTATACAAGTTGACATTGATTAATACTACTCCAGCATATCCCTTATTAATCTAAATAAGGCCCTAATTTTCACCAAAAAACATTCCAACCTACCTTACGATGGTCTTGATATAATATTAGCAACCTGCCGAAATATCATACTGCTTGATGGGAAATCCTGGGCCCGCAAGGATACACCCAACTTTTTTGACATCCCTAAGGGGGTCAGTTATGGATTTTGTAGGGCATTACCTACTTAACAGTCTCCATGAATAATTCTCTGACATCTCCAATGATCTATACAGAGAAATGCTCTATTCACAATCCAAAATTCTAGCAACCAGAAAAATCAAACAGACCAGGAAAAGATTAAGAATTAAAAAAATAAAAACGTTGGCCTTAGCATCTCCTTCTGTAACATTAAAACTCAACATAGTGTCTCAGAAGTAAATCTAATAGATTTTAGATGGGGTTATGTTTAGGGGACAAATTGTATCGTTAATAAAATGAGCACAAGTTGAGAAGTAGGGGTCAATATCAATAACTTTACTCTCCCCTAAAAACTGCTGGCTTTGTGCCAAAATTATAAAGAATTTATTATTAACAATTAAAGTGGTTAACAAGTAGAATCATTAGTATGCTAGAAAAAAAGGCATTTATTTCGGCTCTTTACATTCTGATTTCGAATCCCATCAAAGACAATTTTCTCTTTCATTTTTGGGATCAAATAAAGTGCCACTCAAGTAATAGGGTTAATGAAATCAATTCCCCACCACCACCACACTAAATTGTTGGCCTAGTACCAAAATTAGAAAGAATTATTATTATTATTATTATTATTATTATTATTATTCAGGCAGTGAGTTAACAGAATTGTTTTCATGTTGAACAAAATGCAAAATGGCATTTCTCTGGCTCTTTAGGTTCTGAGTTCAAATTCTGCTCAATTTTATTTATCATCCTTTTGCTGTTGATAAAATGATTGACTTAATGACACCCCCAAGTAGTGGTGGAATTACCAGAGCATTGAAAAAAGGGCTTTGTGGGTCATATGATATACCTACACAACATCAGCTGAATACAAAATGTCAACTTATTGAATCGCAAATGCTAATACAAATATGTCTCCTCCACTGTCACATAGCAAGGGAGATAAATCATCAGAGTTATCTCCCTTAGGAGAAGCAGACCGAGATATGCTAAGACTAGTGATTTTAAAGGAGGGTGTTAAATCGATTACATTGACCCCGAAAGTCGACCACGAGCCTGAAGAAATGCCACTAAGCCAATAATAACAATCCTTTCTACTATAGGCACAAGGCCTGAAATTTTGGGGGCAGGGACTAGTCGATTACATCGACCCCAGTGTTTCACTGATAGTTAAAATATCGACCCCGAAAGGATGAAAGGCAAAGTCGACCTCAGCAGAATTTGAACTCCAAACATAAAGGCGAACGAAATACTGCTAAGCATTTTGCCCAGCATGCTAACAATTCTGCCAGCACGTTGCCTTAATAATAATAATAATAATAATAATAATAATAATCGTTTCTACTTTCAGCACAAGATCTGAAATTGTTGACAGAGGAGGCTAACTGACTACATCGTCCTCAACAGGATGAAAGGCAAATTCAGTATCAGCAGAATTTGAACTCAGAATGGACGAAATGCTACAAAGCATTTTGTCTGGTGTCTTAACAATTCTGCCAACTCGCTGTCTTCCTTAATAATAATAATAATAATGATGAGAATTCATGTTGATTTCAACATAAAAGTGTTTGAAGGAAAGAATTAAAAATAAAAGTAAAAAAAAAAAAATGAAAAATGAATTTAAAAAAAAAAAAGCTGCATAGATTTTGCTATGAAGTCACAATGGGGAAGATGAGGATTTTAATTTTGCCTGGGATTAAACAAATATATCTGTTGATTGCCGAATATAATTCTTTTATTGTTCTATTTTTAACAATTTGGCACAAGGCCAGAAAACTCTGGAAAAAGGGGTCAGTTGATTACATTGATCCCATTGCTCAACTGGTCCATATTTTATTGACCCCGGCAAAAGGATGAAATCAACTTCAACGGAATTTGAAATCAGAAAATAAAGAAGGACAAAATGCCCCTGGTGGGCTCACAATTCTGCCATCTTGCCACCTCGATTACAATAATAATAATAATGGTTTCAAATTTTGGCACAAGGTCAGGTGCGGGGATTAAGTGAATTACATTGACTCCAGGACCCAGCTGGAACCCAAAAAGGCAAAGTTGGAATTTGAACTCAGAACATGAAAACAGATTAAATACTGCTAAAGGCATTTTGTCTGATTTAACAATTCTGCAGGGTTCACTGACTTGCTTTCAAATTTTGGCAAAGGGGTCAGCAGTCATTGAGGGCAGAAGGAAGTTAATTATATGCTTCCCCAGTACTTGACTGGTACTTCTTTTATCCTGAACTTTTAAAGTGGGGGGGGGGCTAGTTGATTGACCCCCAGTGCATAACTGGTACTTATTTCATCAACCCTGAAAGGATGAAAGGCAAAGTTGACCTCAACAGCATTTAAACTTGGAATAAAGAGAAAGACGAAATGCTGCTGCTAATAATAATGATAATGATGATGATGATTTGTTTGAATTAGATCCAAGGCTATTTATTATAAAGTAAGGTTCTTATAATTTATTGAATTAATTTAGTATTTTCTAAGTTCATATAGTATTAAAAATCTCCCCCCCCCCCTCCGATTCTGGATGAACAAACTCAAAATGAATTTAATCCCATTTTTGGGCAGAGAGGATCAAAATTAAAAATATAGAGAGAGAACTATTTGTGCAACAGCAACAAAGAAACAGCAGCAAAATTAAAGCAACAGTTGAAAAAGGGTCATGGAGTAATACATGAAGTAGAATATAGGCTCCATGTATGGATGAAGAGAAATTAATTCTGCTACATGTTGTTTCAAATATCCATACTTCATAAGGTAAATATTGAAGACATAAATGTGTGCGTGTGTGTGTCTTTGTGCATGTCCCTGCCACTGCCTGGCAACCGGTGTGGTTTCTTTGTATTTTCATTACTTAGACATTTGGCGAAAGAGACAGACAGTGTAAGGGAAAAGGTGGATGTGTTGGTAAGTTCACTAATTAGAAATGGTGTAACAGCTGATTAAGTGATAGAGAATGAGTTGGGTACAAAGTTGGGTACAAAGGACATCAGCTCAGTGTAGGGAGGAGTGAAGGGAATACGGTAACATATTGATAGATTGATAGAAAAGTGGGTGTCAGAAGATGAGTTGTGGGGGAAACCATGACAGGGTCTCAATATGTACACAGGCATTAAACAATCTGCCTTTCATCTGAGAAGCCATTTTGTTAGAGAGGTAAAAGTTCTCTGGACTTTCTCCATCCAATTGATATTCGAGCAACTCTACTTACAGTTGATGAAGACACTTAGGTGTCAGAAACTCCCTACTACTCCGAGGGAGCCTCCTGAGCATTTCAGAACATCTACTTCATATTTACTCATATTATTTATTGCTCCTGCTCATCAGTCACAAACAGATTCTACTTTCTCTGTTGACCTTTAACTGTGATTCTACCACACTTCTTTTGTGTCCATAGTTTGCACTGAGCATGCCATATGGAATTTATACACACACACACATATATATATATATATATATATACAGACTTGTGGTGCATGTAACCCCTCATATTGCTAAAGATAATCCTTTGCTACTGATTATCCTCCTTTAGCAATATAAACCTGACATCACAAATCCTATATAAAAGCTCCCCTCATGCTCACCATTGCAGTGTTCCAACACAACATCCACTTTTAAGAGGGGATAAATATCACCTTTTGCTATTAATACTGCTTCTGTCGCTATTAATTACGTTTTTAATAATCCCACTTCTATATCAGCACAGGAAGCAGTGCATAAGTGGCTGCACGACCAGCCATATTCCTCCTCCTCTGATGGGATAAGTAAGCGTGTATTCCCCTGCAAGAAGTGCATATACGTTATATGCATATTATATATATATATATATGTGTGTGCGTGTGTGTGAGTATATATACATACACACACATATATACATAAATATACATATACACAGGGTAATGTATTCTCATTCCACTCAC
Source organism: Octopus bimaculoides (assembly GCF_001194135.2). Classification (NCBI taxonomy): domain Eukaryota; kingdom Metazoa; phylum Mollusca; class Cephalopoda; order Octopoda; family Octopodidae; genus Octopus; species Octopus bimaculoides. Next base: position 94,993 of record NC_068995.1, on the reverse strand, counting down.
CTAACCAATAGAGAGAGTAATACCAGGAGTATGTTTTGTTTTTCTTTGGCATTAGTGTGTGTGTGTGTGTGTGTGTGTGTGTGTGTGTGTGTGTGTGTGTGTGTGCGTGCGTGGAAGGTTATTTGAAATAGCTTAGTGCTCTATCCAGGGGTATGTGTGTGTGTGTTTGAGATTTGTTTCTATGAGAACTGGAGTGAGAAGTGGATGTGCCGATGGATGTTTCAGGATTCAAGAAAAAGCTGGGAGTGAGCTTTAGCATTGAAACAACAATAATAAATAGCAACAGTAATTGGTACAAAAAAGCACAGGCATGAATGCCACAAATTCAGCATCAAAATAATAAAAAAAAAGCAAATATTTAATAAACAATTGCAGGATTATATCAGTTTTAGCAGCAACACAATCCCAAAATAAGCTTTTGTGCTTGTGTTTTTTATGTTGTAATTATTGAGCAATCTACTATTTAGGGGCTGTGGGGGTTTGAGGAGTAGAGTGGTTACTTTTAAAAAATAGTATCATAGGTTCAAATCTCACCTCACTTACTGTACTTGATTTTCTCTGTGTGTGCGTGTGTACACACACACACACACATATATATATGCTAGCATGCATTAGATGGGGTATTGTTTTACTGATGCCCTTCCTATAGATAACCCGTATCTAGTTTTCAAGTAAAGGAGCTCTTCTTCAAAGGCCTGACAATTTAATGGCAGAAGTGACAGCACTTGCAGTTCATGGCCTTCATAGGCTACACACACACACACACACACACATATCACTATGTTCATTTATTTCAGTGACAAAGTTTCCTTGTCATCTGAATTAATGCACAAAGACATTCCATGGAGTCATGGAGCGGAAACAACAAGTAAAAACATTGCACTCTATATGTATTCAGTACTCTTTCTACCAATTGCATATCCAAATGTGCACACACACACACACACACACAGAAATATATGTACATATATTTGCATAGATGTGTGAGAGTAAATGTATGTATGTGAGTGTGTATATATATATATATATATATAGAAATAGCTGTAATTTGCTTTACTGATATGGTTTTTGACGAAACCCCCTAACTGTCCATTGTGTGATTGTAATGTATATACACTTATGTTGTGTGTCTGCTCTTGTGCTCATATTGTATATGCCATAATATGGATGTGTATGAGAGTAACTGTGTAAGTGTAGGTGTGTATAAGACTAAAAACACATATATAAATATGTGTGCAAGTGTGTGAATGAAAAACATGGCAGCTAAATAACAAAGATGCATTTCAAAAGATAAGGTGAAATGTATCCAACATTGTAGAAACGGCCACACAGACTGAAGAAGGGACATGCATTTGAATAAGTGCAGTTGAGTGCTGAACAACAGAGAAAAGTAGAGATGAAAAGCAGAGGGAGGCAGATGAGGCATGAAAGAGCAGTTTAATTAAGCTGCATCAAAACCTGGGTCTCACAAACAAACAACAGCAACAAGGGTTTCTTTCATTGCCATGATTGCTAGAAATTTATAGGGGTTAGGGTTAGGGTTGGGATTGACTTTACAGTCAATTGAGCTGAAGGATGAACTACAATCTCTCGAACGATAGGGATTTGAACTCAGAGCAGAAACAGTTATAGCTAAATATAAAATGCATCACTCTACAATTTCTGATACTCTACTGGCCGGATAATAATAATAATGGTCTCACATTTAGATAGAAGGGTAAGCTGAGTAGACTGAACTTAGTACTTGATTGATACTTTATTTCAGCAACATAAAACGGATGAAGGGCAAAGTTAACATTGGGTGAGATTTCAACACATCACAAGACTTTATTTTTGATGCTCTACCCATTCTGTCAATCCACCACTCTTGGTTTCTATTTTGGGCACAAAACCCGGTAATTTTGAAGGCAGAGGGTTCATCAACAGCGTTAACCCCAGTACTTGATTGATTCTTTATTTCATCAAACTCCACAGTGATGAAAGGCAAAGATTGACCTTAATAATAATAATAATGATGATTTCAAATTTTGGCACAAGGCCAGCAGTTTCAGGACAGGGTTAAGTCAGTTACATCGACCCCAGCACTCAGCTGGTACTTTTTTCATTGACCCCAAAAAGACGTAAGGCAAAGTCAACCTCAACAGAACTTGTACTGAGATTGTGGACCGAAATGCTGCTAAGGATTCTGCCAGCAGCTTGCCTCTTTCTAATCTCAACAAATGGGTAGCAATTCTGAAGAGAAGGAGAAAATCAACTTACTTCAACTCTGCCAAATCATTTTGTCCAACATGCAAATTATCGTTCCAGTTCACTGCCTTAATGATGAAAATAATAATAATCTTGAGGCCAGAAATTTGCGGGAAGGAAATAATTGATTATATAAAGCCCAGTTATTACTGGTACATATTTTAGCAACCTCCCTCAATCCTGGAAGGACGAAAGATGAAGTTGAACTCAGCTGTAACCAAACTCAACTTAAAGAGACATAATAATAATGACCCTTTAACAGAGTAGAAATATATAGTTAGTTGAATTGATTCCTGGTATTTATTTTATTTTTTGAAGGGGTTACTGACAGCAGGCAGAAAACTAGGGGCTTACTTATGCATTTAAATTAACACACTGGCCACAAATGTGATGTGTAAGCATTGTCTCTAATTAGCTTAATACTTTTGATACTAAAACACCCAGAAATTGTCCCTGGTTCTGTGTTACAAACTTCATTTTAAAATGATCTCAAAAGCTTCCATCGAAATTTCATGTTAATTCAAGATCCAAACACCAGCTTAAAAATGAAACAAAGTTATTAAAAATTAATTTAAGCAAAAGACAGTATATTTCAATAGAAATATGGGACCAAAAATGTTAAATATCTTTGATCTGTTCTTGTATAGCACCAGGTCATCTCCAACAGATTTGTGATGAGAATCCTTCCAGTTGTGACCATCCTGCCTTTTTCTTTGATCTAGGACTACATTAACTAGAGTGTCTTTTCTAGTTTTTAAAAGATATTAAGATATTAAGGGGTGATATTAATGGAGATTTTGCTATTTTTAGCAGGTCAAGCACCATGCAAAGGCTCCCTCATGGTCTTATGAAATGTTGGAGTGATATTAGAGTGGACTTGCTTGTTCTACATGAAACCAAGGAAGTAACTCCTTATAGGGTCTTGTGATCATCAATATTAGAAGCAGGGAAAATATGAGGGAGAAAGAAGAATCACAAGGAAGACAGGTGAAGAAGAAAGAAACTGGAGAGAGTAGTTTCAAATCCCATTGTTTCTAAGAATATTGAAATCCAGAAATCATTCTTGCTTAAATTACAAAATAAAAAAAAAAAAAAAAAAAAAAAAAA
>NC_068995.1:89922-90481 GCF_001194135.2 Octopus bimaculoides | reverse complement strand
TGGCATTTCAGTTTTTTAATTTCTTCTTTCAGATTAGTATTAGCGTTGTGATTATTATTATTATTATTATTTTTATCATTATTATTATTATTATCATTATTATCATTATTATTATTATTATCATTATTATTATTATTATCATTATTTTTATTATTATTTTTATTATTATTATTTTTATTATTATTTTTATTATTATTATTATTTTTATTATTATTATTTTTATTATTATTTTTATTATTATTATTTTTATTATTATTTTTATTATTATTATTATTATTATTATTATTATTAAGACAGGGGGCTGGTAGAAACGTTAGCATGCTAGACGAAATGCTTAGTAGTATTTCCCATCACTGCATGCTGAGTTCAAATGCAACTAACGTCGACTTTGCCTTTCAAGGTTAAAAAATGTTAATTTTGAAAATTTTCTAATTTTAACTAGAGTTAAAACAGGATTTTTTCCTTTTCTGTTTTTTTTTTTTTGGAGGTGGAGAGGGTTAGCAAAGTTAAGTGAGAGGTCTCAACAGCCCCAAATATTCTCACCTTTTAACTTAGCCCA
>NC_068995.1:83808-89912 GCF_001194135.2 Octopus bimaculoides | reverse complement strand
TGTCTGTACAACAGCTCGAGTTCATGCGGCTGACACCACCACTACCACCACCACTATTACGACTTCCACCACCACCACCAACACCACCAACACCACCACCACCACCACCACCACTACTGCCACTGTTGCTGCTGACCAGTGCACTCGCTGCAATGTCTGATGTACTGCTTGCTCCTCCACTGGTGCTGTACATGCTTGGGTGGCGTCGTTCCTGTTGTCTTTGATTTCCACAGAGAGAAGAGGTAGAAGTTGAAGAGGAACAATTCGAGATTTGGAGGACAACAAAGAGAGGAAAACAACGCAAAATAAGAAGAAAAAACAAAAGAGCAGAACAACAGTGAAATAGTGAGAGTGAGGATAACAATGATATGAGGTTGGTGTTGGTGGTGGTGGTGGTGGTGTAGGCAGCGAAAAGGAAGACTGACAACAAGTGAGAGAGAAAAGAATGAGAGAGAATAAAGAGATGGAAGGGGGAGGTAAAAGGAGAGTCCAGGGATGAAGAGAGTTGAGATGGGATAATGAACATATTTGAAAGATTAGGAATCGACATTAGATCAATGATATAAAATTCAACCAATTTATTGGGTTGGTGCATAATTATTGCAGCTTTTTTTCAACAAAAACAGTAACATGTAACAAAAACATCTTTAAATGACGGTCTGAGCGTCTGCCAAGCAGATGGAAAACGGTAATTGAAGTAGATGGTGAATATGCTCTGGAACGATCATTTAAAGATGTTTTTGTTGTTACATGGTGTTATTGTTTTTGTTGAATAAAATTTGTTGAAAAAAAGCTGCAATAATTATGTACATACACTCACACAGGTATATATATAGATATATATACAGGTAGATGTAGGTATGTACATACATGTACGTATATATGCATATACTCATTTATTTGTATTGTATTATATATATATATATATATATATATATATATATATATATATATATATATATATATATATATATATATATATATATATGTATGTATGACTTTAACAAAGTTTCGTTCATCAAATTCTACTCCCAAAAGGTATTAACCAACCAACAGTTCTGTCAATGGCACTGAGCCTGGAACTACATGGTTGTAAAATGAATTTCTTGACCACAGATCAATGGAGAGAGAGAGAGAGAGAGAGAGAGAGAGAGGCAATTATATGGATAAACAAATTAGATATATTAAATAGAATATAATAGTTTTGGCATGAAACACAAAATATGTATTTATGTAAAATGAGAGAAAGCAAAAGATGGAGACTTTGAAACAATAAATATTTAATTACAAACATATAGATATCATTGTTGTATTTCGGTCGTTATTTATTTTTTGCCAAATAAACACACACACTATATATATATATATTTTTTTCTTCACTTGTTTGTTACTGTGATTTTATTATTTTAATGCCTGTCCCTTGTCTGGAAAACTTTCATGATACATCTGTGAACTCTTCAGCAACACTTTTGGTTTCCATGTGTGTTCTAGCTCCACTTACTCCATTTGGACTTTTATATATTGGCATTAAGATTTGAAATGTAAGATGTCTACCCTGATGATGGAGGTTTCTTTCATCCAAAATTGATAGCATCCTTTACAGCCGCATATTGAGATGAACTATATCTACCAACATCATCATGGATCTCCATGCCTCCAGACATCGTTGCTGGACTTATAACACCTTTCTTCCACACCTTCAATTTTCTCTGTCGTTGCACTCTGTGTAAGTTGGAGCTATTAATAAAAACATCTGTATATTTTTACTTAAATATTTGTTGTCTGAAAGTCTCCATCTTTTGCTTTCTCTCATTTTTCATGGGGCATCCTATGAGACGACCTAGATGAGAGGAGATTCATGTTTCAAACTAATATATTATATTTAATATTTGAAATTTGCTTATCCGCATAATTGCTTTGATATCCATTCAACTTGAGGGAGATAATCTCAAGGTCCAAGAATTCTTCAAAGTTGACATTAAGGAAAGGGGCAGGCTTACTGTCTAAGGGGTCAGTCATGCACACGTGTTTCTGCCTCAATAGCTTTCATCAGCATATCTGTCTGACTTTATCTCCAGTAGTTAGAGGACTTAAACTTATACAGAGTAACAAATAGTAACAGCATAGGTAATTTGAATAATTCAAACAAAAATAGAAATAACTCAGTGATATATATATATATAAATATATATATATATATATATATATATATATATATACACACACACACATATCATCATCATCACTTAAAATCAACTTTTCCATGCTAGTATGGGTTACATGGACCTATTGCCAACCTGTTTCCAAGCAAGGCAATATTTCCCAAAGTCAAACATGTCTTCCACAGAAGACTGAGAACAAACAATGTCACTTCTATGACACTGCTGCTAGTTTACAATCACAAACACACACATATACAATGGGCTTCTGTCACTTTCCTCTCTACTAAATCCACTCACAAGGGTTTGGTTGGTTTGGGGTTGTAGTAGAAGACACTTGGTCAAGGTGCCATGCAGTGGGACTGAACCTAAGATCACATGGTTGAGAAGCAAGCTCCTTTACCACACAGCAACATCTGCAATTGTGATGATGATAGCAATGAAGATACATACACACACAATCATCATCAGCAGCAGTAGTAGTAGTAGCAGCATATTATGCTTGTTCTCCGTGTTAGTAAAAAGTTAGACAATTTGTTGCAGTGTCAGTTTATTTCTTATTTGGGTTGGTAGACCCCATCTCACATGTATATTCCTCTTTTGGCATGGTTTCTACATCTGAATGCCCCTTATAATGCCAAACACACACACACACATGAAGTGAAATAGTCATGTAAGTCTCATATTTCCCTACCAACATTTTCTTATAGTTGATGTTGGTTTGGAAATATTCTCATAATGCAATGTCATTACTTAATTCCTGTCAGTACATCATCTTATACTATTACCTTAATGCTTGTTAGTATAGAATCTATTAACAATAATATAATTCCACTTAATATAGCTAGACTGTGTAATAACTGAATCCCAATGATAAACATGTGGTGAACCCCAGGGAAACATTACCAGAGAGTACACAAAGAAATGACATTTCTGGTAGAATTAGTGTAGTTAGTATGGAGTATATAATGTAGTGTATATAGCCCTTATCATAGCATTAATATAGTTATAGCAGAGTAAAGCATAAATGTTATAGTAGCATTAATGTAGAGGTAGAATAACATATACTTGTAGTATCATAGTGAAGTTACAGTATAGTGCTGCTGTTACAGTACAATAGTATAGTTGTAGATTACAGTACAATACTGATATTATAGTAGTGTTAGTATTGTCACAAGTATTTTATATATATATATATGCACAAACACACACAGTGTGCAGCAGAAAGAAAGAAAAACATGTCACATTCTGCAGAGGTTGATAAACGTTTCAACAGCAAAACACACAATGTATAAAGATCCAAGTTTTGATAGAAGATAAATGGTAACTATCGCTACATGAAGACACCAGTACCACCTGCCTAATTTCATTGGCACCACAATGATTACAGTGTAAAATATGGGGAGGTTTTTCTGCTGCAACCTGTGTATATATATATAGAAAATACTGGTAACTTGAAATTTGTAAAAAAAAAAAAAAAACTTACATGGCGATACAGCTACAACTGCTAGCTAATTAATCAATTACTATCAACACAATTAGCTTACTAATGATGTTATATAGTATTTGAATTTGGCAACTGATGTTTCTGAGACCTGAGAAGTTGATAAAGTAAGAAGAAAAAGTAATACAAATAAATATACATAAATACATGAGTCCATAAATAGCTTTGTTGTTTGTTATTTTCTTCTTATTTTTTGTTGTTGCTATTGTTATTAATGTTCACTGTGCTTATGGGTAAGTTCATCATCATCATCATCATCATGATCGTCATCACCATTATTTAACGTCCATTGGCCATGATGGCATGGGTTAGACGGTTTGACCAGAAATTATTAGTACTTATAAAACATTATTTACATTTGACGGATATTTGTCCTCATCTTGTTTGTTGTTGAAACAACGTTTCGGCTGATATACCCTCCAGCCTTCGTCAGGTGTCTTGGGGAAATTTCGAACCTGGGTTCTCATTCCTAACGATGTTACTATTATTATATTATTATTATTATTATTATTACTATTATTAATCAGGTCACTGCCATGAATCGAACTCGGAATCTTGAGGTTAGTAGCCCACACTCTTAACCACTATGCCATATGCCCGTGGGTAGTGGTTAAGAGCGCAGGCTACTAACCCCAAGATTCCGAGTTCGATTCATGGCAGCGACCTGATTAATAACAGTAATAATAATAATAATGATATAATAATAGTAATATCGTTAGGAATGAGAACCCAGGTTCGAAATTTCCCCAAGACACCTGACGAAGGCTGGAGGGTATATCAGCCGAAACGTTGTGTTAACAACAAACAAGATGAGGACAAATATCCGTCAAATGTAAATAATGTAAATAATTCCTCATCTCTTAAATATAGAACTGTATTACTTATAAAACGTTTAGAAATATATTTAAATTATTAGGATAGGAAAATGGTCCATTGCAGGAATACTCAATTTTGCCAGCTGAGTGGAACAAAAGCATCACCCAGTTCAGGAATTTAAACTACAATCACACAATCAGGAGTTCAACACCCTAACCACTAAGCCACATACCAACCAAAACATTCCAGTAACAGCAATCATGTTTATTTACCAGACACAGTGCATTAGGGACCACATTGTCCAATATTTCTTTTTGTAAGACTGTAAGGATATCATCTGAGGAAAATTTGATTGCTATTTCTACTAGGTTGCATGGTGACATAGTGGCCCCTTGTTGATTAGTAGCAGTGCAAACACAGCAAAAATATTTTTCATTTCCTATGAACTACAGGCAAGGCTGCATGATTCAGAACTTTGTGTCCCAAACATGGGGCTTTGGGTTCATAGCACCTTGCTCAAGTGTCGTGAGCCAGCCAAAGCCTTGTGAGCATATTCTGGTAGATGGAAACCGAATGAAGCCCATTGTATATACATGTGTGTGTGTGTGTGTGTGTGTGTGCCCACCTACCTACGTGTCTGTATGTTTGTTTATGGTTGTATTTCATGAATAATCACTGAGCTGCATTGCGGTAATGTTGTTATTTCCTTTATCCCCTGGCTTTACACTTTTGAAGAAGTAGAAGACGTACTTTACTTGATAAAAACAGACAAGGGTCAGCGAGAGAAAGGGCCAGCATGGAAAAAAAAAAGAAGTCAAAATGAATGAAGAAATTAACAAAGTTGAAAGCATGGTCTGGTCTTTGATGAGGCAACTACTTCATTGAATTGGACCCTATCCTCCACCCACACAATTCTACTTACTTCATACCTTGAGGGACCACCTGGATACCTCATCACCACTTTTTATCTCTTTACACCTACTGATCCTTGTCACCTTCTCCCTTAAATGTGAGAAGCCATGTAGCTTCTCTACAACAACCTAAACCTCCCCCAAATTCATAGTTTAACCCTTCATCTCCTAGAATAAAGTGCCACCACCTTGGTGTTTGCAGCCTTGCATGGCGCATGGTAACCTCATTAGTGCTGGTGGCATGAAAAAAATGTACCCAATCCCTACTGCAAGGTGGTTGGCATTAGGAAGGGTATCCAACCATAGAAACTAAGCCAAAACAGACACTGGAGCATGAAGCAGTCCTTGAATCCATTGGATCTTGTCAAACCATCCAACCGATGCCAGCATGGAACATGGGCATTAAATAATAATGAAATGCAACACAAATACCAAAACGTCTTCAGAGTGTCACCTAACAATACGAAATGGTTGTGTAAAAAAAAAATATTCATTACCAATTTATTTTCATCTATGACCAAGTAATCTTTGTATTATCTTCTAAATCTTCTACGTTAATCACCTGAGGAAAAACTGGCTGCACATTACCCTAATCTCAACATGATGTTGACAACAAAGGGGAGAGATAACCACACAGGTTGTAATGATGGAAGATTGGGGGTGGGTGGGTTTAAGAGTGACTTTATTTCTGAAAAATTTGGAAAATTTATAAGT
>NC_068995.1:80136-83723 GCF_001194135.2 Octopus bimaculoides | reverse complement strand
GAACAGTACTTCCAAATTTGGAGAATTGGTGTGGGGATGGAGGTGGGAGAAAACAGCAACAAAACAAAAACAGAAAAGGGCAAACAACAAAGCAAAAAAAAAATTATTGACTTATGAAATAATTATACCTTATAACTATTGGAAATCCTTGGGAGATTTTTGGGTTCCTATGTAACAATTTTGTGTTTCAGTAGGAAGTGAAGAGGCTAGAACTATTAGACACCAGGTCAACAATTTATATCCTGTCAAAGGCATTGCATTATAACTATGACCCAGTCCATCTAAATGTAAATAAGTACCATAAGCTAGGAATAAATTGTTGAATCTATGGCTAAAACACATTAACAGACAAATGGCACAGTCTACCTAGATGTAAATAGGTACAACAAGATAAGAACAAATAGTTGAAATTGTTGTCAAAACACTTTAACTGACAAGTAGGGCAGTCCACTTAGTTGTAAATAGGGACCGTAAATTCAAAGCAACTCTCCATAACATTGGTTTCAAAATGGAAAGCCTTCTACTTGGAGCTAATCAAAAAGAACAGCAACCAATTGACATGTAGATAGGTTGTGTACTGCAGTAAAAGCTCTACCTACTCACAGCACCTATTAAATGCTAGGTGGAATGCACTACTGATAGTTGTGTGTATTATTCCAAGGCTACATGACACCCCTGATGGCAAACAAACTGTGGACTGTTCTAAAACTAGCCTAACACCCCTGATTGCCTACAAAGCTGTGTCAACATTCATTAGTTGTAAGAAACACAAAGAGAATATATCTTACTTTCTAGATTCTTCATATTCTATTTGCTGTTTCATGAACATGGCATTCTTCAGGAGATCTTGAATGTTCTGGAAATGGACATTACTGTTCTGCATAGCATTTACAGCACTACAGAGAGAGAAAAAGAAAGACAACGAATGGGTTACAGACAAGAATATATATAAAAAAAAAAAGAGAAAAAAACATACTGTAAAACAGTTAGCACTTCTGTGACCTACAAACTAATACAATTCCACTGCAATTGTTTGAAAATTAGTTACTGGTGAGAGTTTATAAGCCTCAGCAGTTTTTCTTATTGATTGTACCTCTGGATATATGGGTCTCTTGTATTGTTGTTGTCTGACCTTTTGACCCGGGTCACTTTTAAGTTCAATTCTTCAGTTTGTCTATAAATTTTATGTTTCATTACTGCTAGTTGTTAAAAGAGGAGAGCTGTTCTGCGGTCACAGAAAAGGTGTTAATGCCTGGGCGAGTGGAAGATGACAAGAGGAAACGATGAGTGCATGTGGAGAGGGTGGGTGGGTTAGGAGTTCCATTAGAGAAACACAGTAAAGATAACAACAACAACATTGTTTACTTACTTTTTAGCATATTCTGTATCAAAACAGGCACCTTGAACATTTTGATGGATTTCTTGGACTTCATGCTGAAGAAGAGACAGTGAGAGAATTAAACAATACACACACACACACACACATATATAAACATTCACATACACATATATACATAAACATGTGATGGGATTCTTTCAGTTGTTATCTACCAAATCCACTCATAATGTTTTAACTGGCTCAGGGATACAGTAGAAGACAATTGCCCAAGGTGCCATTTAGTGGGACTGAACCTGGAACCAAGTTGTTGGAAAGCAAGCTTCTTAACCACACAGTCACAGCTAACTTATTGTATAGTTGAAGCAAAATTAACAACTGATTCTCCCTCACACCACACCCAACCACCCTAAAAGAAAGGGAAGAGCCAATAGGTAAAGTGGTCCTAGCTATAATATGAAGGGACACTTCCTACCAAACCAACCACCAGCCTGACCCCACCAACACCTTTGCTTATAGATTTCCTGGCTCAGGACTGAACTGAGACTAACCAACAAGACTTTGTCTGAAAATCTCTGTCTTACCTTTTGCTCTACCAGTTGTGGAAGAGACTTGCGGACATGTTCTTGAATTCGGAAAAATGCCAGGGAAGGTTCGTTTGTGATAATGTGAAGATTTTCAGAGAATCGTTCGCTCACTGTTCAAAAAGAGAGAAAGAAGAGAATTTTCCTATAATGCCACTAACCTAGAAATTGGTCCTGACTGCAGGAACTAAAAGTTATTTAGACTATCAACACATTTTCATCAGTGATGCATTCAGAAATTATCCAGAAACGCTTATGTCAATAAAGGCATCTCTAAAGAACACCACACAATGGAGACAAGCACAGTTTGAACATGTAAAAACACTTTTTGCTTCATCCTCTTCATGTCAAAATTAATTTTTTCCATGCTAAATTATATATCATTTGAATGCTCTGCATGTGAACTTTCTTCTCATAGAGTTTTCATTAAAATCTAACTACAGATCATGTCAGGGTCCCTCAAACATCCAGACATTTCCAAAGTTTGTCTTTGTCATTTTTTTTTGACTACTGAACAGTAGCCCTTGTCCTCGTTCAGTGCACTGGAGCATTATAGCTTGAGCTGTGTTGAAGATCATACAAACATGAAGAGGAATATTTTGGCTTTATTTTTATATAAAAATCAATGGAGGTAGGGCAGATAATTGTTACAAAATTTAAAGTGAAAATTTTATCATTTTCACATAGAAAAACAATATTTTCTTCAACCATTTATTGTGATACCCAGTAAATGTATCCCACACATGCTGTGTATCACTAAAATAAATCCTGGGAGCATTGTCATCAACAAAATACCACAAAGGGATGCTCCAGCATGGTTGTATTCCACAATTGAAACTAGTAAATGCAAAAGAACAAAAGGAAAAACACAAAAACATATGAATGCATGTAGTAAAATTGGCAAAATGCCTTTTGTTTGTTTTGAGTCTTTGAATTCAGAGATCTCTTGCTGGAGAACTAATTAAGGGTTAGCAACAGGCAACAAGAAGAGCATCCAGCTGTAAAACAGGGCTTCAATAACAGATGCATATAACCGAAGCGAGGACACCCAAAGCAGACGTGGAAGCAGAGCATTTTGGACGAGCTCAGGACCACCGGCCTGACATGGGCAGCAGTCAAGAAACACGCCAATGACCGCAAAAAGTGGAAAATAACTGTTGAGGCCCTATGCTCCACAAGGGGCTAAAAGGATTAAGAGAGAGAGAGAGAGAGAGAGAGAGCATGGAAAAACAAACATAAAAACCAATCAAATGACCACACACACACACACACAGAGGTTTGTGTGTGTGTGGAATATAGAGCACTGAAAGTGCTTACCTTTACGAGCTTTGTGTTCAAGTTCAGGTTCAAGGTTCTCTCTGATGGACTGACTCCCTCCAGAGACACGCCTCAGTAAGCCGTCACTGCCTGGTAATAGAAGAGACAACAATATCAACAACAACTAAGATGATGGTAATGAATTTTTGTTTTGTTTTAATGCCAAAGCCAGCAAGAAGTTGGCTTCCCAACCACTTAGCTGTAGGTTCAGTTCTATTGAATGGCACCTTGGGCAAGTGTCTTCTACAATAGCCCAAGGCCAACCAAAACCTTATAAGTGGGTTCGGTAGGTGGAAACTGAAAGAAGCCCATTGTATGCATATATATATATATATATATATATATATATA
>NC_068995.1:61877-73774 GCF_001194135.2 Octopus bimaculoides | reverse complement strand
GTAGGGTGTCCAACAAGTCGTAAATACCCTGATATTTAGTATTCATTTGAGATATATATACATACACACCCACTGTATGTATATACACGCTATATATTAAAAATGGGGAAGGCCGGTTTATGGAATTACCTTATGTTTCCTGTCCATAAAAGGTTTAGCTTTATGGCGTATCGTCAGATCCCAAAAAGCCTGTTGGGCCGTGATCCCTTAAAAAATTGGATTTTTAAGAGTTTTTTTTTGGGGGGGGGGGATCTGACGATACGGCATAAAGCTAAACCTTTTCTGGACGGGAAACATAAGGTAATCCCATAAACAGGCCTTCCCCATTTTTAATATATATATATACACACACACTGTATAATAATAATAATAATAATAATACACATATAGGCATCTGGTGTGTGTGCATGTTTGTATGTATAAAGTGTGTGTGTGTATATATATATATATATATATATATATATATATACACACGCGCACAGACACACAAACATATATAGAGAGAATGTGTGAGTAGTGCGTGTGTGTATATACATATAGGAGTAGCATTAATATAAGCAATGTGTTTACCTTGCATCTCTTCTGCGATATGAACAAAACACTTCACTCCATCTTCCATTTAAAAGAAGCCTTGGCACATAAAGCTGCCTTAATAGACAAATAGCTAACTAGTCAGCCAGTTGGCTATTTGTCTACCCTTCTAGGTATATATAAACGTTGTGTTTGGTTTGAGAGACAGAAAAAATGTGAGAGAGAAAAAAGATGCGAGAGAGACGGAAAAGATGAAGTTTCAGAATGGAAGGTGACGTCTGTTGATGGCAAAATAAAACAAATTGGTAGGGAATTGTGGTTTGATTGATAGTAGTCTTGAAATAGGTGTAATTAGCAGTAATAAGAAGAAAGACGAAGCGATCAATGAGATGTTATTGATACAATATGATTGTTTTTCGATGACGGAGATTTTGCCTCCCACCGCAACTCAAAGCAGCTCCTCCTACTCCAGCGTTACGAAGGCTAACAAAGGGAGATAATTTCTTGTGACTAACGAATTATTAAATTTGTTTTTTTTTTATTATTAATTAATTAATTAAGCTTTAAAATGTTAATTAAACAAAAAAATGGGCAAAGAATTTCAGAGATAGACATTCAATTGTGGGAAGAGAGAAAGTGCGTGTAAGGGGGGGGGACTATAGAAGGGAGTTAATCTCTTTGTATTGTTTAGCCCAGGGCCAATCCTGTTCGAGATGAATCATAACAAAAAGAAGTATTCCAGTTGTGGTAATCCCATTTTGTGTATATCAGGAATACATCGTTTAATATATTTATTTTTATTTAAGACGCTAGAGTATGTTTAGAGAAATAGCAGCTATTTCTGAGAGATTGGACACACACACTGGAGTTGATTTATCATCGATAATTAGTCAATAGATGCAAAGTTTCTAAGTCTACTGTATAAATAGTCCAAAACATATATCTAAGGAGAAATAACTATAACCATTAAGAAATAAAATAATGGTGAAAAGGCAACAGAAAATAGGTCTATATACATACAAATACAAAGCAACAATTATCTCATCAAAATACAGC
Organism: Octopus bimaculoides; assembly: GCF_001194135.2. Taxonomy (NCBI): domain Eukaryota; kingdom Metazoa; phylum Mollusca; class Cephalopoda; order Octopoda; family Octopodidae; genus Octopus; species Octopus bimaculoides. Next base: position 72,187 of record NC_068995.1, on the reverse strand, counting down.
CCCTCTCAATGTCTCAAACGCCACAGGCTGGGAAAGACAGGTCCCGATACTTCCGGATTTTGTTTTCTACAACTACAGAAGCAGTGACTCTCCCATTTACCTCAGCATCTAGGATATGGGAGGGAGCGTCCCAGATGAGGCACCTACCTCTTACCCAAGGACAGAGGATAACACCATCTGGTCTCTTCCTATCACTTTTGGATAATTCCACTGGCTCCAGAACTGAGGAGATATTAACCCGAGCCAAGGCCTGCTTACTGATTAAGTTTACCTTGGTTTGACAAGCAAAATGACCAGCATTTAGGCAGTAAGACAGACCACGAAGATCCATAGAGTCAAGGAGCCTACCACAGTCACATCTCAGTCCCCTACGGCCACCAGCCTGCACTTTGAGTATGATGGAGATGCTGAGCTCATCTAGACTGAGTAGACTTCCAATGTTGACCACAGACAGGGTAACAATCCAGTTAGCTAAGAATTTTGCATGAGCAGAAAGTAGATGACACCTTGAAAATTGATCAAATTGTTCAAGGAGTGAGTTAGAAGTGTTACCTGCCTGCAGATTGTCCTCTACTCTCTGCTTCTATCTATCATCAACTGTAAACAGGAACTGACAAACCCAGCTCTCTCCACTTTAACAGAGCTTCATCCATCTCCCTGTTGGAACTAGTCAATTCCGGAGAGGAGAGGATGTTGCCTACCAAAAGAGAGCAAGCACGGATGGAGAAAAGAAAATAGGGAAGAGATAGAGATGAACACTTGAGCAGACGACCTAGACCCCCAAACCCTGGTTAATATAGTTTCAGAATATATATGGTTATGGAGGGTCTATCTCCAAAACCCAAGGAGGAGTTCAATAACAAACAGACAGAGGCTACAATTTTATATATACAATTTTATATATACAATTTTATATATACAATTTTATATATATATATGTAAATAAAATGAAAAAAAAAAAATGAAATCAGTTATCTATTGAAGTTTCCATCTGACTTTTGCCTCTCTATGGTGAATTGTGGTTAACAAAAAGTAATTTACAAAAGTAAATAGACAATAATAATAAAACTAAGACAAAAGCATATTCATGCTCCCTAATTATATATAGCAGGGAATAATAGTATTCCCTTCAAATAAAAATGAAAAACTGAAGGCAACTCAAAACATTAATAGAATTAGAGTAGATGATGGTGGGGCTGAGGAGGTGGAATAGTAAAGCACCCTTATGATATTGTCAGAGACCCAGCTGGTTAAAAATGACAGGTTGATAATACAATTCACCAGCAAATCACTGTATTTCAGGATGTTAAATCTGTTTGGTTAAGGATAGACCAGCACAAGCCTCATTACCTCATTACCATGACCATCACCTCTGACACAATCAGAATGTTGGATGGAATGAAAGAATTGTGTAACATTGGATTGTTAGAAAACTAAGAAATAGCTTGTGAAAAATATTAGAAATATATACTTACACACATATCTATTGTAAACAAATGTATCAAAAAGGGGAAAAATATAAAGAACAAGAAAATATAGAAATGGCTAAGAATTTTACAAGCAGAATGAAACATCGTTATTGTTGTTTAACCCCAGGCCAATCTTGATTGAGTTGATCTATGAACAATAGCAATCAAGTCACACATATCTTGCAGTCGTTTTATCAATTAGGATTATATTTTAAAATGTGTCCCCCTCCCATTTAAATAACAACAAGATGAGATACAACAGACATTTGGCTGCAATTTCTAGTAGGTTGAACGACTATGTAGGCTCCTGCTCTCCACCATCTTCACTGCAAAATTGGAATAGTATGAAGTTTGCTTTGGAGAGTTTATGAACAAGGGCAAGTCATCATCATCATCATTGAATGTCCCATTTGCCATGGGTCGGAGAGTTTGACAAGAACAGATGAGCCAGAGGGATGCACCACATCCGATGTCTGTTTTGGCATTGGTTATACAGCTGAATACCGTTCCTAATGCAACCACTTAACAGAGTGTGTGCTGGGTGCTTTTTGTGTGGTGTAAGGCCACCAGAAAGGTCACCAAGTACCTGCACGATAAGCCTCCTCAACTGAGTGGGGTATAGAATGGAAGCATAAGAAACTATGATAGAGGGGTAGGGGAAAGAGAGAGAGAGAGATGTGAGGTTCAGATACAAGGTGAATATGAGATAGAATAGGAGAGAAGAGGGGGAAAGGTGGATGTGAGTAAATGCACCAAGTGAAAATAGTGAAAACAGCTGATTAGAGATGGAGAATGAGCTGGACACTGAAGATATCGGTTCAGTGTCGGGGCAAGTGAAGAAAAAAAGGTAACATAGAAGAGTGGGTGCCAGAAGATCACGTGACAGAGCCTTAATATGGCTGAGGTAGACAGATCTTCTCAAGTAAAGCATCTCCCTTCAACATGTTAAGGTCAGTCTTCACCACATAAGTCCCATGTCTTCTTAGGTCTATCTTTTCCACATGTGTCCTTCTAATGATCAGCATTTCTTTATACAGCTGATCTCATCCATCCATGTGACTATACCAGTGATCTCCTCTCTCCTGCATCCCACATCTGATGCCCAATTATTCTCTCAACACATGTACTTTGTCATACAAGCACAGACATTGCAACATCCATCAGAGCAGACTAGTTCTGTTTCTTTCTAGTCTCCATAAATCTTCTGCATTCACAGCCATGTAACATTGTTGTTCATACACAGGAATCATGCAATCTGCCTTTCATTCTGAGAGAGAAGTCTTCCATTACAAACAGAGGTAAAAGTTCACTGAACTTACTCAAGCCAGTTCTTATTCTAGCAACTATTCTTTCAGAGCATCCTCTTTCACTGCTAATTAGGTCACCTGGATGAATTTAGTGTGCAGGTAGGAGTTCATCAGGGTTCAGTTATCAGCCTCTCTTATTTATCATAGTTCTGCAGGCTATAACAAAAGAATTTAAAACTGTTTCTGTTGCATATGAAACCCACAATATTCTGCTATGCACCTTCATTCAGGGTCTTCCTACAAGCGTGGTCCAAAGTGAACTGAATTAATTTATACATGGCTAGCTTATTACTTTATTTTTTATGGTTTAAAGTACAAAAGTGAAGTGAAGAGGAGATATTGAAACCTGATTTGGCTATGAAATTTACTTTGTATCTGACCTTATGTTATATAATAGATCAGGATGAAACAGAGAGTTATATAATAGATTATATAATAGAGTTATATAATATACATATAATAGAGTTATATAATAGATTAGGTCAAAGTTTACCATAATGTCCTCATTTAGCTTCATCTATGTATTAAAAGAAATTGAATAAAAAAAATTTCATTAAATTAATTGATGGTATTCTATCATATTTACTTTAGATATCCATATGAAAGGTGCACTTGTTCACAGTTTTCGATTATACAGAAGTTACTGTATCCTATGTGTTGCTATGATTTATAAAAAAAGATATTTTAAGCTGGTGATAATATTGATAACTAGCTGAAAGTTAAACCAGACATAGTTCCAATATTCACTCCTTATATTCAGGCACCTCCCTTTTGTGTAGCACATACTACTCTATCCAACATTTGCATGAAAGAATTTAAATGTTTTGCCATGCACGATTGAGTGTAAGCAGCTTGAGAGCAAAACTGGGTATTTAGAGGCATCAGATGTGGTGTGCAACAGAAGAGGCAGCTGTGATGGTATGGTCACGTGATGCATATGGATGAGAACAGCTGCGTGAAGGAGGTGCCGATCTCTAACTGTGGAGGGAACCTGTGGAAGAGGTAGACCCAGACATGGGATGAGGTGGTGAAACATGGTCTTTATATGTGAGGTCCCATGGAGGCAATAACAAGTGATTGTGACCTTCGGCAGTTTGCTGTGCTTGAGAAGACTCATCAAGCCATGGAGTTGCAGCTGATACCGGTGACATGTAAAAGGCACCCACAACACTCTGTGGAGTGGTTGGCATGTTAGGAAAGGCATCCCAGCCACAGAAACCAAGCCAAATTCAGACTAGAACCTGGTGCAGCTCTCCAGCTTACCAGTTCTGTTTGAGCCATGTAACCCATACCAGCATGAAAAGCGGACATTAAATGATGATGACGATGACGATGATGAAGGTATGAACATCTTAAGGCTTGTTCCAGTCTACTATTAAGCATTTGGTATTTTGATGAAAAATATGGTAAATTTCCTCTAATCACAAGTCACATCTGTTTGCTCCTGTCATATAAAGTACATCTGCACTAATTTTTTTCCATTCTATACCAAAGCTAGTGCTTTATCCTTGAGTGACCAGATGAACTTGCTCAAGCTAGTATTGTGCTTCTTAATTCTATCCTTAAATGAATTTAAATAATACAGTTCGATATTTAAGAGATGAGGAATTATTTACATTTGACGGATATTTGTGCTCATCTTGTTTTTTGTTAACACAACTTTTCAGCTGATGTACCTTCCAGCCTTCATCAGGTGTCTTGGGGAAATTTTCAAATGAGAACCCAGGTTCGAAATTTCCCCCAAGACATCTGATGAAGGCTGGAAGGTATATCAGCCAAAATGTTGTATTAACAACAAACAAGATGAGGACAAATATCTGTCAAATGTAAATAATGTAAATAATGGATTTAAATGTTTTGTCAGTCTTGATTTGAAATTTGTTGAGGCTGCATCTATATAAAAGCAGGAATTACTTCCTGATGTAATTCTACATTGGTATACTAAGTTCTTCCACATACACTGTATATTTTTTTTCCTTATTACTTTTACCTATGCTAGTGGTGCTCAAACTAGATATCCTTCTTATTTGGGTACCCATTGATTTGCTATTGTTTACATTCCAAGGTTATTATTTCTAGCGATTTCTATGGTCTGCATAGAAATTGTCACAGTTGCCTTCCTTACACTGCTCTTCCCCTGTTTGGATGCTAGCTTCCCCACAATTATATTGATTTACAATATTCAGTGTCTGTCCCTGTCGGCTAATTTCTAGCCCAATGCACTTGGCTGTGGCCATTAGGAGTATTGTTAGTAAAATCATTTCCACTACCTACCTTATTGCTATCTCCATCTCTCTAGAATTTAGATACTCTCCTACTATTGTGCACTGCTATGATTTGCATTAAGTTGTTGCTTGTAGAGAATGCCAATTTTGTATTATGCCAATTAAATATTTTCTATTTATTCTAATTAGGGAAGTGTTTATCAATTGCAGTGACACATTTCCTTAGAGTGTTGGAAGCTATTTGCTGACCAAATACTGTGTTACACCACAATGTAGTCCTCAAATTATTGCTACTTTGGTAGTTTCGAGTATTATTATAAGGAGTAGCTTTCGCAACATGATGGCATTTCATTGTATTGTGGTGATTGTTTGCAGAGTTGATATTGTTACCCGCATTGGCATCATCAGTGTTCAGTGAATTTCTGTTTCTGAATGCGTTTTCCCCATTCCTAATGCCCTACCTATTATTCTTTTGCTATTATTTTTACTAGAGGGTTTAACTATATTTTCTTTTGTATGTTATCTATCCCAGGCTTCTTCCACTAATTTCACTATATTCCTATGGTTTTTTGTTGGTTTTTTTTTAGTTATTACTGTTGCCTGGGTTATCAACTATCATACTTTGGGCTCCATTCATATTTGTATATGGTCTATATACCAATCAGTCTTTATCTCCTGCTTCATCTAATAATACATTGTTATATTTCTCATTTATCCTAAACATCTCTTTGTTTGCCAATAATCTAGAGATGTGGGTAGAAATGTTACTGACTATGGATACAGTTAAATTTTTGGGGCGATTACTGTTAAAGTTGATGTACTTGATGTTGTCGCTAGGTTTATGGTACGGTTGGAATACACCAGTACTCAAAATATCTAATGACCATTATTTTTAACTTGTTTCTTATATATCACTCTGTGTAAAAACCAGTTTGTCTGGAGCCCATCCACAGATTTATAATATAGAATTGTGATGAACTTTACCTAGGTTTATAGAAAATTTCAGAATAACTCATATATCTTATAGTCTTTATGAAAAGGTGCACCATTATGTAACATTTCAGCTACCTAAATGTAAAAATGTGGCCTACAACTAAGACTATACATTTATTTTTCGCATTAAGATGAAACTTTAAACATATTATTATTTATTATGTAGTTTTTGTTTGATTGTATTTGCTTTGCCTGACCCTGAAGGAAAGGCAACAATAGCGAAATGTCTTGTAATGAGCATTCTTAAAAGTTTTGCTTTTCTCTTTGATAAATCCTAATTTTATCCTCAAGGATGTTTGTAATGAAGTGATCTATACACATAGAAAAGATTTTGAAATTCATCATCTCTAGGTTGAGGAAGAAGTGGGTGGTTATTAATAGGACCCCAATTTGATGTTGCCCTTTTAGCCCATCGTCAGTCCTAATACAAAACACTCCAACAATGATCATCCTGTTCTCTTAATAATAATCTGAACTGCATGACTTAAAAAAATGTTTCCAATCTTTATATAAGACAGGGAGATGCAATTTGACTGCGAAATCTAGCCGGTCGAGCAACCACATAGAAGTTTATTAGCAGACTGTGGTGATAGCTCTCTGCGAACCTCAACTGTGACAGAAAAATGTAGTATCATAGACATTTCTGAGATGCTGATGTCGCAACACACAAGTATCTAAACCAATGGCTCTCAAACTGACCAGCTCCCCACCAAGAAAGACCAAATATTAGCATAATTAATTAGCCCCTCCCACTCATTAATAATGCTAAGATAAAAGTCCTCCACTAACTTTTTCTCAACTACAACTTTAACCTTTATGCTCTCCAGCGCCGTTGACTGTTCACCAATATATCAAACTGTTCCTGAAAAAAAGAGACATAAAATATCGTCAAATTTAGCCCGAACACCCAGTGTGTTTATGTGTGCGCGTGCGCGCGTTTTCGTATCATAGGTAAACAGTGAGGAGGAGAAATAGTTTAATGGAGAGAGGGAGAGAGAAAGGAGGAGGAGGAGATAAGACTTTTAATCTCCCGAGTTGACGAGGAAATACAAACTCTGTCCCAGGATAGGATTTATTATGGCTACTACTACAATGAGACCGACTTTCAACAATCTTATCGTTTGTTTCAGCCAACGAAAGTAAAAAAAGCCCATAAAGCATTTTACACTTTTGATTTATGAACAAAAACTATCTGTAATTAACTGTAATAAAATATTATAAGACATAGAAATACTTTGCTTTTGACTTCGAAATGACTCATAACTTAACACTAAACATAGTTTATAAATAAAAAGAAACACCCCAAAACTTTTCATTCTTCACTTAGAGACAAAGAATATCCGTAGAAGATCGTTGTTAAATGTAATTAGCTTTATATTTCAATGAAATATGTTTCTTACCTGCTTTTGAAGTATCTCTATTTTCTCCGACAGTTTTCTGTTCTGAATCGTTCATTTCAGAATCGTTCGTTTTCGATTGTGGCGGCTGAGTCTTATCATTATTATTATTATTATTATTATTAGTTCTGTTGAGTAAAGCTCCACGGAGTTTATACTGGACAGCAAGTCGGTCCATGCTCGTAACTGAAGGTATTATTTGAAAAAGGTCAGGGTACATACATGTGTAGAAAACTACTTCTAAGTGTACAGGCAGACTATTCGACCTCCCACATTTCCTGATAGCGCGTGTGCGTGTGTGTACAAGTGCGCGCAAGTATGTGTTGACGGTGGCGGTGGCGGCGGCGGGTAGAGTAACTTTGGACTTTGCGGCGTAGTCTGAAATAGATATGCTCATTGAGTGAGCCATTAATTTAATATACACTATTGGGATGAGTCAAAAAGGGAGACATGCTAGAAATATCAGCTAAATCTCCTTCGAACTATATCCTGCTGGTTTCAAAAGAGATATAAAAAAAAAGCATGGACAATGTCCTAAATATACAATGTCGGAAAAAAAAATGTGATGGTATAGCTTTGTTAAGCTCTACGCAAACAAAGTAGAGGAGACGAGAATACATTTATCAAATGTTTATTACTTTATGTAGATCAAGGCTTAAGTCGTCAGTTATTTCTGTTCACTCAGATTCGTTTCAAGTTCGCTGTTGACATTCTTCTGTTTTTCTTCTCCTTCCGGAAGTCCTTTTCTTCTCCTGCTGACCAACTTCCTAGCTAACCTGCAGCGAAGTTTCTGTCAACAGTTCGTCTGTCACGAATCCAGCTCTACATAGCTCTTCCCCAGAACGGTAGATTGCCATTGGAAACGGAAAGGCGTTTTAATTATCCTGCCCCGCGTGTGGTTACACGATTCTTTGGTGACTATTCCTTGCCAAGATTTGGTGTGATCTGTCTAAGATGGCCCTTGTTTGGTGGTTGGGCCACCTGAACGGAGCTGTCAATGTCGAGATGGGCTGGTTTTCAATCTATCGATGGAGACTGTGTCTTGTCGTCCGCCAATTAGGAGTTGGAATGTTTTATCTCCCAGATGTATGACTTGATATGTATGACCATCGTAGGGTGACTGGAGGAGTCTTCGCCGTGTGTCACGTCGAACGAACACAAAGTCAACCGTGCGGGGATAATTTGATACGGAAGGTCTGGGTGTACCGTGTGTTAACATGGGAACAGGGCGCAACTGGTCCATGCTGTCTCTTAGTTGAGCGAGGTACCTTTTGACATCCGGGTCTGACTTCGTATTCGGAAGGAACTCTCCTGGCACTGTAAGAGGATCACCGTACACCATTTCCGCAGAGGAAGTGTTGAGATTTTCTTTTGGAGCAGTGCGGATTCCCAGCATCACCCATGGGAATTGGTCGATCCAATTTGGCCCGTTAACTCTGGTTGTCAGTGATTCCTTCAGGCGGCAGTGAAATCGCTCCACTAATCCGTTGGCTTGGATTTCCAAGATATATCCCTCCCCCCACCATATCATCATAGATCCTCCTCCATGTTTAACAGTTGGATGAAGGCAGTCTGGGTCAAATGCTTCTTTTGGCTGTCTCCACATCAATACTCGGCCGGTAGTCGGAAATAGGGTCAAGGATGACTTGCCCGACAAAATAACATTCTAGGGACCAATTTTGTAGGTTTTACTCCGCCTCCCGTGGACTCTGGCTTTCTGCAGCTCCCGTCTTTATATTCTCTCCTTTTGACAATCAGTTCCTCAGGGGGGCTTCATTCCACATTGGTTCCTTCTCGCTTCATAATTTTCGAATAACTTCTTCCATTCATCCCATTCCATTCGATGTTCTTTGATCTTTGCAATCTCCGCAAAGCTTCTATCTTCTCTCGCCCGTTTTTCCATCTTACTCCGCGAAGCATCTGACTGCTCTGACTGTTCCGAAGAGGACAGTTCTGAACAGCTGATATCTGAGTCGCTGATATCTGAGTCGCTGATATCTGAGTCGCTGATATCTTCTAACATTTTCCCTTGGCTTACCCTCCTCTATGAGGAGGGAAAGTACAAACAAACTGCTGAGTTGTCGGTACCTTGAACCGGTCCTGCTTGAACCTGTGACAATCCCGCTATTAAAAAAAATATATATCTATGGTGATGTTGTTCAATGTGTCCTTAATTTTAAACGGTTGTGCAATTTGAAGAAGATTTGTCTGTTACTTCTAGCATGTGAAGTGACCAGTTGAAGGTAAGAAATAGTGACATGCAGATGGCTCAGCAAACGTCCTCAAGTATCTTCGAAACCAGCAGAAATTCTACAATTCTAAATAAAATCGAAACCAGAATTTTACAGTTCTTAGGAACAAATTTGTCAACGGAAGTGACGTCATTGCTTTAACCCCCTCCAATTTCTCACCCCCAGTTGTTTCTATGGTTATTGCTTTATTGTCTTGACTCACAACTATCAATCACATGCACAGAGAGAGAGAGAGAGAGGTGGGGGAGAGGAAGGGAGAAAATTAGAGACAGTGAGAAAGCCAGAGATCAAGAAGGCGTTACCATGTGTATGGGCGTGTGTGTAGTACCTATCTCTCTCTCTCTCTCTCTCTCTCTCTCTATATATATATATATATATATATATATATATATACGCATTTATATGTATATATGAATATATATCATATGTATATATATATATCATATGTATATATATATATCTATATATATATATATATATAGGGATTTACTTTTCGTAATGAGATAAAAAATCAAGGCTGTGTATAATATAGAGCATTTATAACCTATATATATATATATATATATATATATATATATATAAAGAGAGAGAGAGAGAGAGAGAAAGAAAGAAAGAAAGAACGAAAGAAAGAAAGAACGAAAGAAAGAAAGAAAGAAAGAAAAAAAGA
>NC_068995.1:50665-58165 GCF_001194135.2 Octopus bimaculoides | reverse complement strand
CGCGAAATTTACGTCTAGGTTGGCAACAAATACCATTGATAACTTTTGTATGCCAGTTTATTTCTGCTTCAACCCTTTCAGATGGTTTGATCATTGTCTAACCAAGGTAACCCACCTCGTACCTTCCAACCAACCAAGCAATAACATTTGTTCCTCTTAATCCACCGATATTTGAAGTCTGCTAGCTGGTCAGAATTCCACAAATTCCTTGTTGGCTCTCCTTAGCAAAAATGTGCTTCTATATTATCTCAGCGAGTGACTGTCAATATCCGAGGTAATTCTTTACACATATCCCTCAGACAACGAAAAACTACAACCCCTACCCCGTTTTAGTGATTAATCAAACCTCGGCTACTGCTGTAGAGGTAAAATTCACTTCCTAATTTATCACAATTAATCACAATTTTATTTAACCACAATTTCTCGTCAACAGAAACACTTTTGTTCTCTTGATGTTGTACCTGTCTCTTATCTCTTTGGAAGTTTCCTATCAGAGCTTTCTGCTAGAGCATGTGCAGACAGGTTTGCTATCTTCGAACTCACACCTTATAAAGTGTATTGTAACACAAGCGATCAGGTTTTCTGTTCAGCTCCAGAAAAATACTTCATACTTGATCAATTGCTGCTTCAAAGACACTACAAAGCTTAAGTAAGACACACAATGGCCCGTGACGAAGTCGGTTCCGTAATCACGAGATTACGAATTGAACCTCTTAACGACGCAGACACACGGTATGGCTGAAACAAAGAAAAGAACCCTCTGCAAACGATTCTTCCGTTCCAAAAGAATTTGTTTGTTTTTATTTCGATATTTTTAGAATTTACTTCTTGTTTTTGTTTTTTCCTTACCAGATGGCACAGTGAGATGCTGGGATGTAGAGTCTGGAAAACTAAGTCAAGCTTACCGCGAACACATTGGATGGGTAACTGATTTCTTATATTGGTATGTTTATACTATATTAGTTTTTTTTAAATACCCACCATCTTATGAAGCACCTGGACACATCATCAGTGATAATTTTGGGAGTCATTAACTGTTTCAGGTTTTTTTACATAATACAACCTCAACCAGGTAACCAAGCCAATGCTGATAAAATCCTAGCTTGTACCAAATTAGTACAATCCTGGATTATTCTGGCCGTGCCAAGGAGGCAAATCTTTTGTAATAGTTCTACTGGGCACTCTATTTCGATTCCCTTTATATTCCTCTTGATACTTTTGATACTGTTTCCAAACACCCAAGAATAATTGGCACTATCTTCACTTTCTTCATTTTCCATAGCCGGGCTATTTCGTACTTAAGAGGGTTGCATCTATCTATCTTTTCGCCTTCCTTCTGTTCGTAGGTCAAAGGGGCATGCAACATCAACTATATAGCATATGTGCTGCACTTGTTCACCACCACTAGGTCCGATCTGTTATATTCTAGCACCTGATCTGTTTGGATTGGGAAATCCCAGAGGATTTTGCTAGTCTCCGACTCCGCCACCCTCTGCAGTTTGTGCTCATACCACGTCTTGCCTCTCCCTATCCCCCACTTTTTGCACAGTTTTCAATGTAACACTTTCGCTACGTGGTCGTGTCGCCACAACTTGTAATGGTTTTGGGCAAGTCTAGGGCATTTGTTCCTGATATTGGCAATGGTTTCATCCACTCTATTGCAGATGCGGCACAGCGTGACCCTTGCTCATTTCTCAGGTTGACCCTCCAGTTCGTGGCCAGAGTTTGGTCTTGCGCTGCCAGTATAGTGTTCTCGGTATCTTTTTTCAGGGTTCCTTTCATCAGCCAATCCCACCTATTTTTTCAAGCAACTTCTGTTGTAGCTACATGGAATCGATTGTGTAGTCACTTCTTGTGCAATTCTTCTTCTTCTTCTTCTTCTTCTTCTTCTTCTTATTATTATTATTATTATTATTATTATTATTATCATTATTATTATTATTATCATTATTATTATTCAGTAGTTTTCTTTTTATCACGTGCTTTCACTTCACTACCGAGCACAGCTCTGTGTGCCTCTGGGATGTGCTGTGGTTTGCTGTGATGCTCTTATGGTTACTGAATTGAAAGTGTTTTGCGTAGGATGCGTGCAGTGCCCAGTAGTGCAATTTTCTGTATGTTATATGTACTTGTAAGTCCTGGTGTTTTCTTTTCTTGGCAGGTAAAGTTGTTCTGTATCTGACTTAGGATGGTGCATTCAATGCATTACCAATAATTTTCGTATTTTTCTGTCAAGATTACATATTTCAGTAATTAACCAGTTAATGATATTGAAACCGGTATGGCTAAAGTATCAAGCGCCTCGATACTGATTCTGGCATTCAACTCTGTCTTGAATATTACCCTTACTCTGCGATAACATTTTCTTCTGACCCCTAGGTATTTGTAGCTCTCCGCTGGTACTAACTCCTTTATGACATTCTGCTGGTCAAGATTACTGTTGGACGTTTTTGTCAGTTTTCCTTTGATAAATTAGCTTTTGCCCATTTATCGAGACCAAATTGCATCCTGATGTCATCATTGAATTTTTTAACAAGTGCTAGTAAGCCCTTGAGTTGTTGGTCATTTTTTTGCAAAGAGCTTTAAATCATCCAGGTAAAAGAGATGATTTATATTTTTATCAAACATTTTATAGCCATATTGTACATCATCGAGCAATTTCGAGAGAGATATTAAGGCCAAACACAAGAGGAGTGCTTGAGAGTCACCCTGGAAAATGCCACATGAAATTTTTACATCTCCAGCATTGAGAGATTCATCGTCACTGTTCAAAGTCAGTGTGGGTCTCCATGATCTCATACTTACAGACAAAAAGTTTCGCAGAGTAGGTGCTATTTAATAAATTTCCAGACATTTCTTAATCCAGCTATGTGGTAGACTATCAAAAGCTTTTTTATAGTCTATCCAGGCTATCGACAAGTTTTTGTTTTGTTTGTGACAATCTTCCAAGATCATCTTATTGATGAGTAGCTGATCTTTACAACCATAGGACCCACGTTTATATCCTTTTTGCTCCTTAGGGAATATGTCACTTTCTATTAAAAATCTATAGGTATATTCGGTCAAGACAGATGTTAGTATTTTACATATTGTTGTTAAGCAGGTTATAATTTTTGGGTTCATTTGTTTCTTCATTTGTTTTGAAGTAGGAATGTAACACCATTAATTAGCCAAGGGGGAATCATTCTAGGTTGCTGAAAAACATCGTTGTAAATTTTGTAAGCAGTTCATGGCTCTCTGGGAAGGCATTCAACCAGAAGTTAAGAATTTTATCTTTTCCTGGAGACTTCCATTTGCTTGAATCCCTGAGAGCAGATATTACATCCACTATCTTGATACACTCCCACTTTTGCTCTTCTAAAGAGTCTAAGTCTATCATTCCAAAGGGCTGTTTTATTGTGTGTTTCTATGTTGTTTGGTTCATGTATAAAATGTACCAATGCGTGTGTGAACTATATAAACGTCATATTTATGTGTATTTGTGCAGAAATGTGACTGCATATACGATTATTATTTGTACTCACGGTTTTTTTGTTGTTGTTTTTTTTCTGTAGGGACATCGCATTCTAGCATTTTGTTTCAGTTCTTGTATAACTATATCGCATCTTCATGTGTTTATGTTTCCACACCGGTGTCTTGCTGTGACAGCGTGCCTGGCAGCAACTATGGTTTTTATTATTAGAGCGAGGCGGCAGAATCGTTAGCACGCCGGGCGAAATGCTGAGCGGTATTTCGTCTGTCGTTACGTTCTAAGTTCAAATTCCGCCGAGGTCGACTTTGCCTTTCATCCTTTCGGGGTCGATTAAATAAGTACCAGTTACGCACTGGGGTCGATATAATCGACTTAATCCGTTTGTCTGTCTTTGTTTGTCCCCTCTGCGTATAGCCCCTTGTGGGCAGTAAAGAAATAGGTATTTCGCCCGTCGCTACGTTCTGAGTTCAAATTCCGACAAGGTCGACTTTGCCTTTCATCCTTTCGGGGGTCGATAAATTAAGTACCAGTAAAACACTGGGGTCGATTTAATCGACTAGTCCCCTCCCCAAAATCTTAAGCCTTGTGCCTATAGTAAAAAGGCTTATTGTTATTATTTTTTTTTTTACAATGAAATGTTTTATTTTCCGTTTAGGTCAGAGATGAAGCTATTTTTGTCATCATCCAGTGATGGTTTCATCATACTTTGGTCCTCTGGATGTGGAATCGCAGACAGAATATTTGCAAGTATATCTTTAACTAATTCGATCACGAACATACCAAAATTTAACAAGCTAACTCACATACACACACATAAATATCTATGCATACATACATACAGACAGACAGACAGACAGACAGACAGACTCTCTTGGACACAAGACCACTACATCACATCACACTTTGAGGGCTATGCGTTTGCAATCCAGGAATAGGAACGAGAGACAGTGACGCGTTTCTAATCTTAAGGTGAAACTGCATGTGTAGGCTATGTCGTGTTTCTGTGGAAGACATTAAGCATGTGATTAGCAGCTGTCCTAAAATGTCGGTCACAGTAATACCTCCCTATGCGGCACGATGTTGTTGCTATAACAATGTTTCAATGCCATCCGTAAACATGACTGTCCTCAAATAAACTTAGAAAATCCCTCTGTTATGGAATACATTCATAAACACCAACTCAGGGAATGCTAGTGGAATATTCCCATCAAAAGTTCTGTCAAATGTAAACATAATAGGCCGGATCTTGTTGTTTGGGACAGAGGGGCAAAGGTATGTACCATCATAGAGATTAGCTACCCTGCAGACATAAATATCTCTTTGAAAATCAAAGAAAAAGAGGATATCTGTGGACAACTGCAACGAAACCTCCAGCTTCTATATCCAGACTAAGAATTCATATTCATACCAATAATAATTGGAACACAAGGTTTTGTTAGTAAATGCTTAAAGGAGAATCTAGCATGTTATCACCTGTCTAAATTCTCTGTCTACTATTGCGAAGTAACACATGAACGACACTCAAAAAGTAAACAAAACTGAAACAACAATAAAGGTGCCATCATGGGTTTTTAAAACAGACAGAAAATAGTTGATTTATGGAAGATCATCATCATCATCCATGTGATGATGCTTATGGCTTGCAAACAAGCAAATCACTATAAGTCTCACCAACAAAATGGGAAGAAGGAGACAGAAGTGATGTTTGGAGACAGCAAAAATGGGACACTCGATTGCAAACTGATCGAGCAGGAGTTATTCCATCAGAAGAGAATAATTGAGAGAAAAACAATGAACAAAAAATTTAACCGGAGCCAGGCAATAGTGATTAGCTCTGGCAGAGACAAAATTGATCCCCAAATGCAGAACCACCCACATGGCAAAAAACTACCGACCAGAACTTAATGTATAAGATATATACAACATGTTTAAACCTCTTTCTCCAAGACCACTGTGAAAGCAATAACATCATCACAGCAGAACAGCTGGGAAAAAGGGAGTCTGGGGATGTGCCGAGCAATTGTTGATAAACAAAACTGTAATGTCAAGGTGCGGAAGCATAGAAAAAACCTAGTGTCAATGTAGCTAGACTACAAGAAAGCCTTTTACTCTGTCCCCTACTCATGGATGTGTGTGTGCTTGTATGCGTGCGTGTGCGCGCGCGAGTATCTTAGCTCTTACATCGTCCAGTCCTGTCAGCACAACGGCCAACGAGCTTTCTCCAAACATCCCAAATTGCTCGCCTTCCTCTTGGCTCTACTTGGGCCAACCTTGCTATCACGTCGTCGCGGAACGTATTGCGTCACGTCTTCCTTAGTCTTCCTCTCAGTCTTTTTACTCTTTCCAGCGTTCATTCCACCGCAATGGTAGTATGTCTCACTGGCGATAATCGAAACACATAGCCAGTAAACCGTATCTGCAGCTTAGTCACCATGTCCTGAAAACTTCCCATCTCAGCTCTTCAAGATCGTACGTAGACAGCGTCAATAGAATACATCCAGCAACTGAGAAATCTTCGCTGTCTTCTTCCAGGTTTTACAAGCATTGATGACTGTTAGAATATAACAATATATGACTGTAGCTACATCATCATCTTACTGTTGCTCTTCGATTTCCATATTGGACGAATACTGATGTTGATTTACCTATCCTGGTCTTGACTTCAACTTCTGCATTAAGCCTCGTTGGAAATACAGCTTCCAAGATGGGTAAACTTGTCGACGCACCTGATTTCGTCTTGCCTAAGACTGGCAAGTTTTGCTTGGGCGCTACCAACTGACATAGATTTGGTCTTTTCAGGGCTAACCTGCAGCCACACTTTCGCCTCCAAAGGCTATCTGTCAGGGCCTGCAGAGGATCTCTATCAGAGCTTAGTAAGGCCAAGTTTTCAGCTGACCAAAAACACATTCGAGTTTCAGTTACACAAGATCTTGATTGTGTCAAGAACGATGAAAACTTAAAAAAAAACTTTGCGTAGGCATCTGAGCAGGTATCACCAAGTTTTTGGAAAAATTCGATGCAGATTCTCTGCTCAACTTTCTCCGTCATGGTCAATGAGATGATCACACCGTACACATCTTCCTTTCAAGCACTGCTGTAAACAGCAGAAATGAGCTAGAACGTCACAATTTAGTGCGCATGCACAGCAGAGTTCAAGGTCAATCTGTGCCAAGCGACTTCACTCTCCGTGCTTTAGCTTCGTTACCATAGCAACAGCACAAATACTTATTAATCGGACCTCGTATATATAAGTGTATGTTGGGTCCTGGATTTGTAGAATCATTATCAATGGTCCATAGATGTCCACGTTCTCTTGTATTTCTCTAACCACATCTATGTCGAGGAGCAGTTAATATCCACAAGCGAACATAACTTTTCCTTCTGATTCCATTCAACAATATCTGGCTTGTTGTGTTATTTGTATGTATCTATGTATCTATGTATCTATGTATGTATATCAATGTTTTTCCATGTTTTCTCGCCATCCTACAGCTTGGTTCACCAATTCATTGCATGACCATGAACTTTCGCAGACGACAGTTACTTTGTGGTTCCAGAAATGGTATCAGAATCTACAAACTTGATGAAAGTAAGTCACACTAAACGGTTCTTTTAGTCAATGAAACACACACAGTTACACACACGCGCACAAACACACACACAAATAAATATTGTAACCTTGCCCTCGTCTATACTTCTTCTTCTTCTTCTTCTTCTTCTTCTTCACCATGTCATCGTGACTACCGTCGTCGTCAACAACACCAGCACCCCCACCTACAGTACCACCACCGATATCGCCACTACGATGTTGCTGGTGCCGCTGGTGGTAGTTATAATAGCCATGAAGGTGATGACAATGTTATTAATGATGATGATAACGACGACGACGATGGTGGTTGATAAGTGACGTCGAAAGCTAGTGATCATGTTAATAGTGGTGTTGGTGGTGGCGGAAAGTTAATGGTAACCTTGGTTGAGGGTCAGTTTGTGGTGGCAGGTGTAAGTTGATGGTGGGCAGCAATGGTGGT
>NC_068995.1:48550-50586 GCF_001194135.2 Octopus bimaculoides | reverse complement strand
GGTGGCGGTGGTGGCTGTCAGTGTTACGGCTACCGATTGAGCTTGTTCGTCTTGTTTAACTTGTTTCTCTTCAATATCTGCCGAAGACGGTGTTTGTAGCGGCTGAAGGTGGTTAGTGAATATGGGAAGAAAGGTTATCGTGAAGAAATGATGTCTTTGAGGTAGGTGGAGGTGGCTATAGGGGAAGGGGAAGGAGGCAGAGGGAGTTATTAAGAGAGAATGAGCGGGCCAGATTTGGGGATTTAAGGACGTTGATGAAGTAAATCTTATAAAATATTACCAAAAATGAAGTAGATTGACAAGTTTATCTTTTGAACCTGTGGAAGGTACACTAGATGCCGAAATATCGTCCACCTGATAACAATGGCACTCTAATAATAACAATAATAATACCAGTGCCTGGTACTGACGCAGTACCAGGCACTGGCTCTCATGGCTTCTGGTCTTAACTGATTGGAAGTGTTATCATGTATATGTTTTTGTCTTGGTATAAAAGACAGGCTACAGCAAATATTCTGTTCAGTACTACAGATTTGCTTGTCAGCTGTTTGACCTTAACCATGTGAGCATGTCCTTTACTGGCTGACGATATGTACATCTCTGATCACGAGCAGGAGTAGAAGGGGAGCATCATAGTCATGTGTTGAGTAGAATTCTTTGTGAGTTGAATAATTCACCTCTGGAAACATAGGTATTTCGTTCATCATCCTTAAACAAACTTTACTGGGGAACCTTTTGAGCGGGATGGGCCACTCGACCTGAAGAAAATTCTAACTGGGCTCCACTGCGAGGTTATATGTTGTTTATTTCGATATATCACCAGAGAGAGAGAGAGAGAGAGAGAGAGAGAGAGAGAGATAGAGAGACAGACAGACAGACAGATGGACCACTGGTCTTGACTTCAACTTCTGCATTAAGCCTCGTTGGAAATACAGCTTCCAAGATGGATAAACTTGTCGACGCACCTGATTTCGCCTATATCTCATGAAAGATATTTTCTACCTGAGATTGAACGACGATGGAGTACTCTTCGTATATATCTCGGTAAGATCTTAAGTTGTGACAAAAGAGTGGATGATGATGGCGTCAACTTTGACAACGATGTTGAAGATGATGTTAATGAGTGATGTTGAAAGTTAGTGATAGTGTTAATAATAGTGGTTGTAATGATTGTGGTCGTAGTAGTAGTTGTTGCTGTTGGTGGTGGTGATGGTGGTGGAGTCGGTGGTTTTGATTTGGCGAATTAATGTTAGCCATAGTCGTGGGTGTTCCACTGCATATATTAAATTCTGTATAGATGACAACAGTTTGTACTGAAAACGTACAGTGGTGTAGCTAAAGAATTCGAAAGAGTTTGGATGTTTTTCTATTGTTTCTTTACTGTTTCTTCAGTTTTTCTCTTCCGATTCTCGCAATCCAATAATCTTTTTTGGTCAAAGATCAAACATTTTTGTAGACTTACGTTTAGCTGTCATTTATATAAGCTGAAAAAACTATGACCAACCGAGATCATTCAAGCAACTGGTGAAAAAAATCCATGGGCGCGTTTAAAATCTAAAAATAGCAAGCAAGGCTGATTACTCCAATCAGATAAATTAATCGAATTTCTTGGATGATTTAGACAATGCAGATTGGATGTGACTGAAGATTGAAATAATACGACATTCTTGTGTGTTGCAACTTTCTTCTGTAAGTTCGCTAATTATGACAGAAATGGAGTCACGAATAGAGATGTTGAAATGTTCTTTGTTAATTATAGATCATTAGCGAATAGAAAAGAGGGTTTAGCATTGGCTTCCGTTATACTAAGCATAGCCATCGCTTTCAAGCGACTATGAACTATAAGAATTACTTAATATGTCTCGGTAGCATGTTTGCGCTAAAGGCTTCAGGCACCTATGTAGTCCCGAGGAGACAAGGACACAACTGTTTGGCACTTCCACCTTAGATTCAAACGAACATTCAAGATGTGAGACAGCCAGAGACAGAGAGAGAAAGAGAGAGCGAGAGAGAGAGAGAGAGAGAGAGAGAGAGAG
>NC_068995.1:46342-48540 GCF_001194135.2 Octopus bimaculoides | reverse complement strand
AGAGAGAGAGAGAGAGAGAGAGAGAGAGAGAGAGAGAGAAAAGGAATGAGAGACAGAGAGATACTTGTACTTGTGCTGGTAATCATATCAAATGATTAGACTGGAACAACGGGAATAGTGTCTTGTTGAAGGACACAGCATGGCGCCCACTCTAATCACCAAGTCGCGTGCCTTCAACCTATTAGCAATAAACTACTAATAAAGACAGAAACTGAAACCTTCCGATTGTTATTCCAGGTTTTAACTCCCCGACTCTCGGGAAATGATGAATTGTTAATGAACATAAGTGCCACTCATCGCTCGTGAACGAGTTTAGTTACCAGCAGACATAGACACCGCCTCAACTTTCCAATCCTCTGTGGTATATCTTGGTTGTGATAGCTGGAGGTTGAGAGAGCTGCGCCAGCACTCAGCTGCTAACTCATTTTTAACTGAGTAGACTGGAACATTGTGTAATGTTTTTTGTCCCAGAATACAGCGCTCGGGCTAGGAATTTAACCCACGACATTATGATCGTGAACCGAACATCCTAATCCCCTTCGTTAATGCACAAATACATACAAATATGAAGTGTGAACAAGCCCGTGAAAATTTAAGCGATATTAATAAGGGGCCGAAACCAGACGTACTGTAATTACGAGACATGCTGTGGCATATTATCGAGAAAATACTTCTTCGTAGTCGCTTGGCCTGTTAGAAAAAGCCAATTTCTCTCAAATCCCTCCTTATTAGCTTAAGCAAAGAAAGGACACATTAGATAATGTAATCCGAGATGCTCTAAAACACGTGTTGGTCACGGCTGGAATGCTTTTGACCATAAGCCTTCTCCGTGAGACCTTAACCATGTCTAAACAACAACTTCGCCACCATTTATTTATTCATGTTTTGTTGCTTCCGTAGACAAAGAATGTGGTCACGTGATTGATCCGTCTGTCCTCCATATTGCTAAATACCACACCGATATCATTTGTGCAGTGGTCTGTCACGAATCTCGAATATATTCAGGAGGGTAAGACCATATTTTTTTCTACATTTCAAAAGAAAGCCTCTTTTCCGTTTTCCTAAAACTTAAAGCAAAAAAAAAAAATATCTCACTCGCTCTCTTATTTCTATTATATAATTGAAAATGAAGCCATCCTAAGGAAACAGCCTCTATGTTATCGCTTAATTTGCGAAACATAACAGCCAAATCTCCCTCAATTTACATCTAGCCGCCTTAATAAGGAAAGGTCTATTCGAGAATGTAATCCTAGATGCATAATGCTCAATGAAAAAACAGATGGGATGGTCATAACCAAAATCTCTTCGATTATAGATCTGCCCAGTGAGGGTTGACCGGCGCTAAACGAAAACAAGATAAATAGATGAACAAATGCAGAACAGAAGCCGGAAATGTTTCTTCAACTCATGAATTTCTAAGCTATGGAGTTAATAAAGTTTGAAGAAGCAATCCAAAAACTGGGTAATTTTCCTTCATCCTCGAGGGTTTCCTGGGAGTCCTGGTATTTGGTACCTGCCTTATCGAATGTGAGGCGAACTGAGAGAATAGGGGAGAATAATGATAATTCCCTACAGCATTAATTCTTGAGTTGCTCGCAGAATGGCGAGAATCTCATCAGTAAGACCTCTATTTATTCTTAATACTTCGTGACCGTTGTTGCATGTTCGTCATCGAAGCAGATACGTTCTTTGGGGGATTCTTGGTGTTCTACATGCACCCCATGAATTATTAATTGTTGAGAAGACATTAACACGCATCAGCAAATAATTTGTTAAATCTTATAAACAAAAAGCTAGTGCTCTTGTGAGATTCATCGGTCCGGCTGTGTGGCAGCTTCTGAGGAAACACACAACAACGTCGAAACGCCTTGATGTCTCGAAGAACTCTTACACCGGTGAACTAAACCGACGGAGGAATTTAGCTGTTGCATCGAAGTAATGGGGTGACACTGCTGACAAGTCCCAGTTATTGGATGTAACCACGGTCTGGCGTTCTAGCTTTGCACATGGGGCAATTCATTAGTATATATAAATCTGCTTTTCACACGTCTTTAAGAGTTTTAACTCTTATTTCTAGCAATAACTGTGATTTTAGTACTCACAGTTGCAATTAGTGATGACTATATTTTTCCTATATGGCTTTGAATTGTGGCTAGTTGCTCTAATTAATTTTTAGTATATACATATATACATATATA
>NC_068995.1:43448-46293 GCF_001194135.2 Octopus bimaculoides | reverse complement strand
TATATGTATATATATATATATAGATAGATAGATAGATAGATAGATAGATAGATAGATATAGATAGATAGAGATAGATAGATAGATAGATAGATAGATACTTACATACATGCATATACATTTCAGTTTCTGAATTACGATACCATATATTGATATGCTTCACCATTCTCTTTCCAAGGTTTGATCAAAGATTAATCATTTATGATTTATCATACACAAAGGATATGAAAATACGCCCTCTGGTGGTGTAAGTAATAAAATCTCTTATCTTTCTTAGTAAGTCTTCTTAAATCTGATTCTAGTCTTCTTACTGTTGCTGTTGCTGTTGTTTATCATCTTCGTTCTTAATTGTCACCATTCACTAAGTCCATCGTTCCCACTACTACTACAAATACCGCCCTCGTCACTGGCACCCACCACCACCACCATCACCACCACCACCAACAACAACAATGCCATCAATATTACCACTTTTGTCATCACCCCATTTCTTCCTCTTATCGCTATCACTCACCATCTTTCCTTCTGTAGGTCAATCTCTTCCAAGAAACACTTGACCCATAACGTATTTCTGTTTATCTTTTTCAAGTAAATACAGAGCACACGAGGCTGGACTTACTTGTGTGGTTCCTGCAAGGGATTGTGACAACAACTTCTGGTAAATATACGCATATACACGTACAACTTCATTAGTCTTGAAGCCAAAGACATTCCAGATATATCGACGACGCAGATGTATATTTAGTTCTACGCACACTGTGCATTACACTTAAAAATCACAAGACCAATTTTTCTAGAAAATATAAACGCAGGTTAAAGCAAACATTCTAGATTCTCAAAAAAGTACAATTTCTCTCCCAATATAGTTCCATAGTAAATCAGTAAAGACACGGATTAGTGTTATTAAAGACAAACATTTTAAATTTATGCTGTTAAACAGTGTAGAATTTTATCAAAATTTTTTCTGCTCAGAGTTTTATTTTAAGTTTCCCGAATACCAGTTACCGAATACGGAATCTGAAATTATTATCACAGTGCAAAGAAAGAAATATCGGTTTTTTTTACGAACCATTGTTTAATATCAAAACTGTTTAATTTTTCTATTGGAATCAATGTGAAATTTTCGAAATATATACATTGAACATATTAAATAAAAAAATTTCCTACAATGCAAAAAGATTTTTATGGCGACGATGGTTTTATAGTCTCAAGCAATATGAACGGTCACGAACTAAACATTTATAAATGACTTCAAAAAGTTGTTTAATGAAATAGATTTAAGAATTACTAAGCCTTGTCCTAAATCATTCACTGGATAGTATCTTTAACTTAGAAAGTAATAGTTTTATTTACCAAAACTTTTATGAAACTTTATTTTAAATCATTAAGAATTCTCTCCCTTATTCTAAGAAATTCTGTCCTTGATGTTGTTAAATATATATCCTAATTATCTTCAGATGCAACAACGTTCTTTAGAGCTTCTCGCTGCTATAATGAGAGTTATCTTCATAATAGTAGTTTTACAACTAAAGTACTACACAAATGTGCTCAAACATAAAGTGGATCAATAAATATCTTATGATATAACCCAGCCTTTAGATTAAACGTTCAGAGATTTAAAATTTAATTTCTTTGTGTTTCCCGAGGAAACACAAGATTTTAAAAAGGAATTCAAATCAGGTATTTTGTCTTGTTGAAAAATTTTACAAACTCCATTAACCATTTCAGTTCGGGAAACCTTTTCAACAACTAGAACGTAGTCTTTTCTAGGATTTGTAACTGCTTTATCCTCTGATATTTGCACCTCACTTATCTGGGTTTTTCTAAAGTACTAAGTTATTGTGCTAGAATACAAGAAATTATTTAGTTTTGATCTAAAATTGCTTTAAAGTTTGCTGTCATCAATATATTCATCATTACAAAAGCAGACAAAATGCCTTGCGGTATTTCATATGGCTTTTTGCCTTCTGAATTCAAATCCCACCAATTTCAACCATACCTTTCATCCTTTCAGTTCAGATCGATAAAGTAAACTACCTATGTAGTCTAATCTTCTCCCCTAAAATTGCCGGCTGTGTAGAAAAGACTACTACTACTACTACTACTACTACTACTACTACCACTACTACTCTTCTTCTTCTTCTTCTTCTCCTCCTCCTCCTCCTCCTCCTAATTATTATTAAGGCGAGCTGGCAGAATTACTAGAGCGTCGGGAAAATGCATTTCTGAATTTCTTCCGATACATTAGGTTCCGGGTTAAAATTTTACAGAGGTCTACTTGCCTTTCGCGATCAATGAAATTATTAGAATGGATGGTATCTAGTGAGCCCCCTCCCCTCAAAATTGCTGCCCTCGTACCATAATTTGAAACCATTATTATTTGTTTGTTTCTTTGTTGCATTTCATAGGATTGTTACTGGTTCATTCGATAAAACAGTGAAAATCTGGTCCATTGATGGTAACCAAGTGCATAAAATAGACAACTTCTTGGCCCCAATATCCAGCATTTGCTACTGCCCACGAGACAGGACAATATGGGTTACAGCTGGTTTACCATCTGCATGTTTGTTTGAACCAAAGTCAGGTGATAATGTAAGCGTTTCCTGCTTTACCTAACTGATCTTCAACAATACTTGTCGCTTCTTTTCACCTCGTGATTTAACTCGTGCTGTTATTGTAGATGCTATTGTTGTTGTTCATTATCGTTGTCGCAATTATTATTACTATTGTTGTTGTTGATGCTGCTGCAGTCCTTACTACTATATATATATATATATATATATATATATATATATATATATTAATAAATTATAGGGTAGCAAAAAAAATTTTAGAAATTTTATTTAC
>NC_068995.1:40613-43343 GCF_001194135.2 Octopus bimaculoides | reverse complement strand
TACCACCAGTGGTCTAGCGAGAGTAAAAAAACAGTCAATAGACTATGTATTATTCATTTAAAATGCAGAGATGCCTATAATAGGACATCTACTCGCTAGAAATAGCAGCAAAAGACTACATACCACAAAAATTTGGGATAATTTCGAAAGGAAATGAAAAATAAAAACTTTTACCAATCTATATTCTTAAATGAATATATATATATATATATATATATATATATATATATTACAGGTGACTGAATGTGTGGCGACGTTTCAACAAGAGGATGATGAGAGATATCATCTTCAACTTTTGAAATTTCTACCAGAGCTGAACCAAGTTGTAGGTAAGAATGAAATTAATTTCTTGCACCGTAACAATATGACCCAAAAATTATGTTTAAGATTCTGTATCAATAGAATAGAACCCTAGGTCTTCTTGTATTTTCTCTCACGTTATCGGACGTATATTTCTATACCAGGCTCAACGAGCAGGAAACATCTGATTGTATGGAAATACAATTCTTCCGGTTGTCTCACGGCGCTGAAGGCCAGGAACTCCCTAGAAAGTTTATGTTACAGTAAGTTTGTCTATTAATCTGCCTGTATGTCAATCTATCTATCTATCTATCTATCTATCTAATCATAGAATAAATATTTGGGTACCTTTTTCACAGCTTCGCAGGAACCCGTTCTATATTTCTCAGCAGACAGCAAAGGAATTTTCACACGATGGGAAAGAACTCAGTCGAATTTTTTCGTGTACAGGTAAGGTTTCTTGCATAGAATGAGTGTCACTAAATTAGATGTAATTAATTGGTTAATTAGTTATATTTGATATAATACATTAGTATTCTCCTCAGTTAATTTTTTGTTATCATCGTTGCCCGCCATACGACGGGTAACTTCGGAAGAATACTTTTGCCGCCATGACGAATATCAGGAAGAATGGCATTCATGCAATAATTATTATTTTACTTTTATTAAATTTCTTGATGTCTACAAAATGATGAAATGAACTTTAATTTAAAGAAGAAAAAAATACCAATGAAGACTTCTTGGATTCATTTGTACTCACTTTCCTGGCAAATACGAAGAGAATTCTGTAACAGTAGCGTTGCAGAAACATCACTGAATACAAAGTCATTGTATTTGATTGTACCTAAAATTATATAAATTATGTGGTTAGTGAGTTGTTGGGTATCCACTGCGACGGGGTCTTCAGATTTTGTTTTAACCTCAATTCTTTGTAGAGAAGTGCGGGGCAGCTACTGTATACACACAGCCATCAACAGCATCTCCCTTTCAAAAACCAAGATGCTCAAAAACTACTTAAATTGTAGAGTATCTTTCCTCTTCTTAATCTATGAATCTCTTGCAGACTGAGATATATTTTCACGTTTTTCTTCGTTAGGATACATAAAAAATGAGGTAAAAGTAAAACGAAATCTAATATTATTTTGTTTGCTCATCTCGAGGAACACAAAATGCAACTCCTTTTATTATTTTGTCCTGTTCTTCTTTTTTCCTGCCCACAAAATGACTAAACAAGAAAATTATTTCTTGTGATGAAGTGATGTGTTATGATGTGTTATACACGATGTATTCATTTTTTAGTAAACAGGAATACAATTTAGATGATATTAAATATAAACAAGAAGGATTTGGTGACAGTAATGATGATGATGATGATGGAGGAGGAGGTGGCCGTGGTGGTGGTGTTGGTAGTGTTTTTGTAGGTGCTGGTGGAGCTGGTGGTACTGGTGCTGGAGGTGACGGTGCTCGTGATGGAAACTTAGAGGTTTATGGTGGATGTGAGGATAAAGAAATGAAACGCCACCAGAGAAAGTTGGAGTCAAGTCACTGTTCCGTTGATAGAAAAAGTTCTGAAGTCAAACTCCCGAAGAGGCATCGAAGCACTCTGCAGAAGACTATTCGCAGCTCATCAACTCCTGTGAGTAATTCTTTGATGCCGAATCATTTTTAGAGTAGCTGGGATCCTTTTCAATACAATTGTACTGTTAATAATAAATGACTCGTAGTGGAATCACGAAAAACGAGATCTTTGTATTCTTTTGTATCCACATTTCTGGTAAATAGTTAACGAATAATCGGACTGTAACAACGTATTTTCCTTAACGGACCATAATCTCATTTATTATAGTTTACTATTTTATTGAATACTCTAGTTTTGATTGTCACTCTCGCCTTATGAATATCACAAAAATATTTACATTGTTTCCTTTTGTTACAACTGTTGTAGAATCAGTTTAGAAAATAATGCATACCTTGTTAAGCCTACTATAATTTAGAGAGTAGGAGAGGAAGTAGTGGGGGGGGGGGGTCAATCTAAAAGCAATGACGACGTAGTTACTTATATTTAAAAGACTTTATGTAATATGCAGTTTTCACTCATTTACAATTAAATCCATTGAGAGTTCTCAACTGTATTCTAGTTAATGGTCATAAATCAATTAATGTCAGGCTTTCTACTAAATTCCCAATGTTTTGGAACCATATATCTAGCTTTATCTACATGCAGGTCTAGCTATTCTACACTCTTTCTACCACAGTTATAACAAAAGGAAACAATGTAAAGATTTTGCTTTCCATTATTGATGTAAATTTGTTAAAAACGGTTTATCCATTCAAATTTATGTAATGTTTTCATTAATCAATTAAATAGACCCGCTTGAAACGGCCAGAATAAATTGACACCTGTACATCTTTATTACTGATATATATATA
>NC_068995.1:36955-40349 GCF_001194135.2 Octopus bimaculoides | reverse complement strand
TATATATATATATATATATATATATATTATTGTGTCTGGGGAGAGTCATTCTGTTTTAATAGCTTATTAATTAACTCAGTCACCGGTTCGATTTCCACTCATTTACTCATTTTTTAAAAAAATTTTCGTAGCTTCTTGCAACCTTTTCAATAGTCGTTTGAAGACTTTTGAAGTGGTTGCCACGAAAACTTTAGAAAAAATAAATAAGTAAATGAGTGGAAATCAAACCGGCGAGTGTGTTAATAAGGCATTAAAACAGAATAACTCTTCCCAGACACAATAAAATATGGTCCACACACGAATTCACATACGTGTGACATATTCATACATATAATATATATATACGTGTAATCTCTCTCCTACGCCAAATACGCGACTTGTCGCTTCAAGTATGTATGTATGTATGTATGTATGTATGTATGTACATAGTTTATTCTTATCGACACGAAACTTGACTTTTGTTTTTATCAAATCTTATTTAGAAAGATTTCAGGAAGGCACAGTGCGATGTGGGGATTCTGAAAGTTACCTTTGTAGAATCTCTCGACTTTCTAGTGATGGGATGTGAAGACGGTAAGATATGTAAGTTAATGACTTATTTCTTAATTAATTTTATGTGTATGTATAAAGAACCAATGAAGAAGTCTTCCAGTGCAATCAGTCAGAAATAGCAGCAAAAACACATACACTCATACAACATACACATACACACACATGCACACACACACATGCATACACACGCATACATGCGTTCACATTATTAGGTAAATGACAGTCAAGAAGTCATACCAGTAATTTGGGCTTCTTGCAAGATGAGCAGATCTAACAAAATGTTTTCTGAAGGCAAAAAAAAAATGATTTTGCGAAAATATGGATACACAATTGTATATTAGCTCAAAGTTAGATCTTTCAACTAAAGGAAAGTCGACAAAAGTTCCTTGTTATAAAGAAATCCATAGTATCAGCATGAGATCCTGGTTAAAATTCATAGAAGCAATAATGATGATTTTTATAATTAATACATGATTTAAGAACAATCTACTTTTCGGTATTGAGTACTCTTTTTCTTTCTATATTCATCTTCACCAGCGTTTGCACGCACATACAGATCTACGTATAATGGTTTCAGTATTAAATCCGTATCAGTACACGAAGTTTAAAGTGCAAACCTGAAATTTTATTCCTATTTTCAATCATTTTCGTTTTTGTTTTTCACTCATTTTATTTTTTTCAGCTATATGATACGATTCTATTAGCAACCATATGATTTATACATATCTTGATCCTATACACATACCTAAAAACCTCATGAATAAAAACAGATTTCACTAGAGAGACATATGTCTGCCATAAATACATATTTGTTTTATACATGTTATAATATACACCAATTAAAATTGACTACTTTTCCATTACTTTGTTTTGCTGGAAAGGCAGTCTTGAAGTGGTATTTCAGTCGTTTTATCAAAAGCACTTGAAATACATACATATATACATATATGTATGTATATATGTATGAATGTATGTATGCACACACACGCATACACGCGCACTCACACACACACACACACACACACACACACACACACATGTATATTACCGTAATATCAGCGGTAAGCAGTATTTAGGCATAAACTAAGTTTATGTTAGTTAAAATACGTGTGACATACAATTACTAAAAGCAAATTCACTGCAGTTACCGTGCGAAAAAAATTCTCTCGTATAGTGAAAAGATGTAAAAACATCATATCTGTCCAGCGTCGCCTCCTGTCAAGATTCCCAGACATCGATGTTTCGAGTTCTTTAGCCGTTATCAACGGGAAATACCTAAGAGAGACAACTCTGAACAGACTTTATTGAAGCTATAGCTTTAATATACATTTTCCAAATGAAACCGTATTCCGCAGAATATATATCTCACGTTGATTCTATTACAACCATTTCATAAGAATACCACTTTTAATATAAAAATAAACACCATTGAATCGTAAACCACAAGTACAATTCAGCTGGCCATGAAAATGGATGAATTAAGAAAATAATTATAAAAGTAACATGAGAACAAACTAGACACATAAGTAAAAACATTAGAAAATATCCTTTAAACTTATCTTTGTGCCTAGTCAGTTCCTATCCCCTAACAACAATTGTCTCCATGGATCAGTAGGCTGTCTGAATAGCCCGTCCAGTTTCCTCTTCATCGGGAACTATGTACAACAATAAATTGATTAAAAACTTACCTGCTGTTTCATTTCCAATGATTGAGCAGCTGTCTCACAAACTTTGGCCTCCTGTTAGTTGAATTATTCTACACCAGCTAGATTAATAAGAATTTCGATGGACAAAGGAAACGCAATACTTGCCTTTCTTTCTTTGCTTGCTTTCTCCTTTTTATTCACCCTTATCCATCTCGTTCCACTTTTTACATCAACCTTCTCGTTATTTGTCGAGTTTTCTCATAGACTAGCGTCCTGGTTTTGAAATAGGACTAACTAGCTGCATTGAGCCTGAAGGATTGCTTGACCTCGTAAACAATTTGTGAAGACACCAGCCAGGAACATCTCAGAAGGATCCAATATGTAAGAGCGACACTTCCAAAAATTACCGAGGTAAAACGGAAAAAAAAAGGCAAATTTGTAGATCCGCAGACAGAAGAACTCTTATGGACAACCACTTCTTCACGGCACCGGATAAGACTGAGTTTAAAGCCTGGAAACCCTTTAAGTGGTTCTGCTATTATATCTCTCTTGTTTACATTTTGATATGTACTCTATGGATATTCATGGATTTCCGGATGTATCTTCAGTTATACGACCTGTTTTTGTTGTGAAAATATATGTTGTGAAAATATATCGTATACAAATAACTATGCATGTATTCGTAGATGTTTGGGGATTTGATGTCAGAGCAGCGGAGAAACTACAAAAGATTAATCCCAAGGAAGATAACATAGCAGAAACTAAATACTCGGTTCTCTTAGACAGACAGTCTGAGCTACTGAAAATCAAGAATGCAGTAAGTTGTGATCTATCTTCTTCAGCCCCTTTTTATTTTTTAATGTGTTTGTTTTGTCTGTGTGATCGCCAAACGCATGTACATGTACATATGCATGTATCTACGACTATAAACATACATACATACATACATACAAACATACATACATACATACAAACAAACATACATACATACATGTATTTTGTATACCATGGAGAATTTCGTTAATATGGATTGATTGAATTGTATATCATCAACCTTTGAATTTATCTTCTCGCCTCCTTAATTTTATATTCCTGAAGCTCTATCAGAGTGCTAATGGGTTGAGGTGTATAATGTGGATATCTATATCACTTATTTCTTCATTGCTATATATATATATATATATATATATATATAT
>NC_068995.1:34777-36048 GCF_001194135.2 Octopus bimaculoides | reverse complement strand
CTTTATCTCTCTCTCTCTCTCTCTCTCTCTCTTTCTCTCTCTCTCTCTGACGATTTTATTTTTTAACTTTGTAGGTAAGTGGTGGATGGGACCAACAACTTTGCCTGTGGAACTTAGAAACTGGACAGTAAGTACATTACATTATTATTCACGAACACACACACACACACATACATACATACATACATACATACATACATACTACAGTCATCTAAAATTAACGATAATTGTCCGGCACGAGAATATATTTGTTTTATTTGCAGACTGCATGATGTTTACCAAGGTTCTGAAAAGAGAAAGAAGTCTAGGAAAAATTTCTTACCAGCATGTGACGGTGCCATCCTCGACATGGACTATTCTCCAACCCAGTGAGTAGGTTGCACGATCTTCTGATTCCTTTAGAATTTCTTATGAAAGCGTAGAAAGGACACATAGTAATACAAGGTACTAGGTTGTCGGGCTAAAGGAAGAAGACATTAAACTCTCTCTCTCATACATGTCGTTTAACTATGAAGAGGTATTATTATTTCTCATTATCACACGTTTTGTTGGAAATCCTGGAGTTTTGCATGTGGAACAGGCTTGCTACTTGCAACCTACGGTACCATGCTATCCATTCTTTTCAGCCGTCTAATATTTTCCTGATTATTCTGGAGCCATGCCAAGGAGGCAAACCTTTCGTAACAGTTCTACTGGGCACTCTATTCCAATTTCCTTTATATTCTCCTTGATTCCTTCTGATACTGTTCCCAAAGACCCATCAATAATTCGTACTATCTTCATCTTCTTCATTTTCCATATCCAGGCTCTTTCGTACTTGAGAGGCTTGTATTTATCTATCTTTTCGCCTTCCTTAACCATTCACGGGTCAAAGTGGGCATCCAACATCAATTCTATAACATTATCATTATTAAACGAAGGCGGCGAGGCTGGCAGAAGCGTCAGCAACGTCAGGCGAAACGCTTTGCGGCATTTCGTAGGCTTTACGTTCTGAGTACCGCCGAGGTCTACTTTGCCTTTCATCCTTTCGGGGTCGTTCGGGGTCGATAAATTAAGTATCAGTTGCATATTTGGGTCAATCTAATCGACTAGTCCCCTCCCCCCCAAATTTATGGCCTCGTGCCTATAGTAGAAAGGATTAACGTTTTTTTTTTTATGTCCTGTACCCATATATGCATGTATGTATACATATAGATGTGGGTATGTACATATATGTATGGATATATGCATGTTTTATATATTATTTATATTATATATATATATATATATAT
>NC_068995.1:24729-26814 GCF_001194135.2 Octopus bimaculoides | reverse complement strand
GGACACGGAGGTGATGTTGTGGCATGTAAATGGAATCCCTTCATTAACAAATGGATTACAGCCGCCGAAGATGGTATCATCAGAATTTGGGTAGGACATTTTTCTTCGTTTTATGGTTTTTAAAATTGGTGTGTGTGTGTGTGTGTGTTTGTGTGTGTGTGTGTGTGTACGTGTTTGTGTGTGTGTGCGTGCGTGTGTGTGTGTGTGCGTGTGTGTGTGTGTGTGTACGTGTTTGTGTGTGTGTGTGCGTGTGTGTGTGTATAGATTAATTTGTGTATTGTTGAGTTTTGTTTTTCTGGATAAGGTTATTCTCATTCTAAAAGTCAACGGTTCTTTTTGCTCCAAGGAGCTTCAGACAGTCACCTTGAGCAAGGCATTGATTCTCGATGCTCTAGTCCATATTACTAAGTATTGATGGAATGAAGTTTATTTTTGAAAAGACAGAAATGCTCTACTTCTGTACTATTATCCATAGTTAACATTATTCATATCATTATCTATAGATATTTTGCTTCATTTTCGACATTCTAGTAACTCGCAAACCGGACGTCTCATTTCTCTTTGAAACCCAAATTTGTAATGTTTTACTCTGACATATCTATACTGTCTAGGCTTCATCCTAAACCCAAAATTTATCTTAAAAGGTGATTTTTTTTCACTTATAAAGAACCTAATTCCTTGCTTACAACTAAACAATATGTAGTTGAAACTTTGAAACAAGAAAATGAATCCTTTGGGGACTTTAATGTGCAAAACTTGTCTTAGCTTTTTCATGCCGCCCAAACCAACATTCTGGGCAGAGCAGAAAGCGAATAATTTGCCAACCATATTAAACTGTAGGCACCAGTTAGTTATCTGAATTACAATTAGGCTAACACAAAGTCACTCAGTTATCTTCCTTGCTATATCTATCTGAATGCTTCCCACAACCAAAGTCCTCCGTCACACAAACCGTCAAATGGTTCTTTTGCAACTATACACACATTTATTGCCTGTTTTGGCCGCAACTTCAGACTGTTTGGGCGCATCCTCCACCACCACACACACACATTGTAAAATTCATGGAGATTGGGATTTTAGGTATTTTACAATAAATTTGACTCTCCTGATCAACAGATCGTCTTTTGAGTCTCCCAATCAACAATGTGCAACAATAAAGAACAGATCGCCATGAACACCGGAGTTACGAATCAAATATTGGACAATACGTGTAGAAGAAGATTCTTCACTCTTTAATGCATTAAAAATTTCCTTTGCAGTGTCGAAATTTGAGGAATAATATACAGCAGCGGTTATTCACGTTCCCATCTCGTGAGAAGGGGGTTGCGGAGGTAAACTCAAGGTTGGTGCATGTTCGTGAGAGTGTTGTGTGCATATACTTGAATAGCTGAAAAGCCGCCTGTTGGGCGGCTTTTAAGCAAGCTCCTATGGAGGGCTCTTCATTAGGTCTTCGGCCCAACGATGACACTTCATGCATTGAGTATATATTAAAGTTTATTAAACTTGAAAAATATTTTCCAAGCAATGAACAATTTTCATCAAAACAATAATATAATTTGTCGACTTGGAACTTATTGCAAAGCTGCATGATAAGCAATAGTACCACTACCATCACCACCGCATCTGCAATCCACACACCATCCAGACTTTTGACGCCACCACCACCAATACCTTTGATTTTGCCGCCTTTCCTTCCACCACCATCACCGCTCTCTTTCACATCGCTTACTCTCATCGTCATCCCTGACCACCTCGGCTACCACAACCACCATCATCATCACCACCGCTTCCACTTCTATCACAACTACAGCTCATACTATTACTATCACTCCATTACCATCACAAAAAGGCTAAGTGTGTGCATAAAAGAATTCAATGTTCAGTATGTTTTTCAGTATGTTAGTTCAGTATGTTGGTTCAGTGTTCAGTCTCTCTTTCTCTCACATGCCTACTGTTTCTCTCCCTCACTTATTATTACTCCTACTGCCGCCATCAACAGTACTACTTTTAATAACATCAACTCTCCCTAAATGTCTTTGCTCCTCTTTCTCTTCCTCTCTTCTCTCTCTCTTCGCCACCACCATC
>NC_068995.1:24327-24719 GCF_001194135.2 Octopus bimaculoides | reverse complement strand
CATCAACTCTCCCTAAATGTCTTTGCTCCTCTTTCTCTTCCTCTCTTCTCTCTCTCTTCGCCACCACCATCTATATGCCTACTATTACTCTCACCCCAACATGAACAATAGTAGAAGTGTCATCGAATAGAGAGAGAGGCTCAAAGTGTAACACACTGACACACAGAAATTAGTTTCCGCATTTATTATATTAGATGACAAAAGCGATTGAATTTTCATTCAAAAGCAATAAAAATGTTTAAGGAAAATGCTTGTCTGTGTTAATAGCCAGTCATGTGAAAACATAGTCCTATAATATATGATATATAATACATAATATTTAATTATTTAATCTCTCTCTCTCTCTCTCTCTCTCTCTCTATATATATATATATATATATATATATATATAT
>NC_068995.1:15002-24085 GCF_001194135.2 Octopus bimaculoides | reverse complement strand
TATATATATATATATATATATATATGTATATATATATAAAATCCTTTGTCTCTCTGTCTGTTCCCAATACATTCTCAGATGGCTCAACCACCACATCAAATCAAATTTTACATGGTAATACTATAAGACCTCGTGAGTGTCAACATGTAATTTTGGGGGGATTAAAACAATGCAACTTGGAGAATAAAATGAAAGAATAACATCTGTATTGTAATGTGATATATTGTTTCCCTTCCATACTTTTACTTTTAATTCTAACCACGACGACGACGTGAGTAAATGAGTGTGTATATGTCTCACAGCGTGTATGTCTTTCCGCGTTAGGTACGTTATTAAATATACTGTTTCACTTTTATACTTTTACTTTTAATTCTAACCATCAACACCACCACCACCACCGCGACAACGTTGCATTTTGTATATGATTGTGTATCTGTCTGTGACTGTTTGTGTGTGAGTGTTTGAGTGTATATATGTCTCATAGTGTGTGTGTGTGTGTCTTTTCGCGCTAGGTACGTTATTAAACATACTATATGTATGTGAGGTTAGTATATAAAATATAATATATAGCATATAATTGGCAGTCTTCAACAGGATTGAGCAATTGTGAACAAGTTCTATCGGCCCATGGATCTATCTATAGTCTCATAATCGACAAGCTGAATGGAAATCTTATTGCTGCGGTTCAAAACACAATCAAGTATGTATGTTCTATTTTAATTATCTGAAGTGTGTCTGTAAGGAATGAGCTGGTTTCTAACAAAGATCATTAAAATGTAGATAACATAAACAAAATAACATTTTGAACTTGAGGAAAGTCCTGTATAATTTTACTGTTCTGCTTAAAGATTGAATTCTTTGCAGCGTGCATGTTAAGCTGGCTGATTTCTTTTTCTGAAAACTCCAGTTTACCAAGATTCTCTCTTAGGCATTTACTCAGAAAACCAAGTGTACCAATTATTAATGGTATAAATGTGAACTTATAATCTGGGAATAGAAGTTTGAGGTTTGGAATCAGTTGTCCGTAGTTATCCCCTTTCTCTTTAATTTTCGAAGAGATATTCACATACGCAGGACAGTTGATATTCATGTTTGCACTTGGCATGTATGTATGTATGCATGCATGCATGCATGTATGTATGTATGTATGTATGTATGTATGTCAGGTCACGCTTAGTGCTGCTGTTAACACGAAAATCAGTACAACCTATCGCATGATCAAGCTGTCAACGTGTAAACCGGCAAACCTACCAAGCCTGCTTAGTAAGAAGGGAGATTTTCCTTGGACGAAATAAAAAAAAAACCTGTCTTAGGACAGATGAACTCTATAGAGTCCACGGCCATCCAACAGATGAGAGTGAGAGATCATTAGATATCTCTCAAGGAAAAAGAAATTCTGAAACCCGCCTCGTTGCTAAGTCGGGATCTTGCTTTTGTTTGTTTCTGGACTGCTTGATTTTCTTAGTGAGAGTCTCATAACTATATAGTTATGTCCACAACCTGAGCAAGTTATAACATAAATTAGATTCTCGGTGGCACAAGTGAAGTTGGTTTTAATCGTGAATTTTTCTCCTTGTTTGAAAATGAATTCAAGTAGGGCGTCCATATTTTTTAACCGTTGGTTTCGAGGTTTTTGTGTAAACTATATAGGACAGAAAAGTATGGCACTGAGACAGAGAACCACACTACATAAAGAACAGATCCGATTCCCGCAATACAGACAAATTCCTTTGAGGGAACACATAGAGCGATGTGCCGGTAATATTCAACCAAACCTCACAGTTTTCCCCATCTACCAGTGCAAAGAAACAATTTCTATACAAGAACGTTTAAATAAAGAAAATTTATTGATTGAAAAATACAGAACGTATCTAAATATGCACACATAACCAGCTTTCATTTCATTGTATATTTTAATTCATGATTACATACCCATCATTGTACATATTTCTCCTCACTACTTTAGCTTTTGAATTTTTCTATATATTTTCCCTTCCCCAAAAGATGAACAATTACCTCCCCTGTCTCCAATATTAAAGATCACCAATTACCTCCCCTTAAATTTTTCTACTTGTTGAATCATTCAGTTATAAACTTCTCCCCACACAACATGGACTAAAATCTTCTTAAGAAAAAAAAATATGACAATAATTTCTATGTCGTGATTAGCGAAAGCGAAAGCGGTCGACTAGCACAATATCAAATATATTAAAACTATGTAAAGAGCGTGCATTTTCCTTTTATTTCTTATATATATATACTGATAGTGTAATATTTTATTTCTTGCTTGCAGAGTGTTTGATATTGAGAGTTACTGCGTTGTCCAGGTGAATGTAGGCCACAATGATGTAATAAAAGACATCATCCATGTACCCAGCAGAAACCAGGTAAAATTATGAGAGTGTATATATATAATGTATATAATGTATATATCTAGATATGTATGTATATTGAAAAAAGGAGGCAGTCAGAATTAGCGCTTTCGTTCGTTTACAAAACAAAAATTAAAACCCAAATGATAAAAACGGAACGTTTCTTCGTCTGAATCGGATAATTTTTTGCTTTCGAAGAGGAAAAAATTTCTTTGTTGTCTGAGGAGAAAGGTGGAAATCAAGAAAACAAAGAGAGAGAGAGAGAGAGAGAGAGAGAGGGGGGGGGGTTCTTTTCAAATATATTGTTTGTTTAGAAGGGGAGAAAATTTGCTTTTTTTTTTTTGAAGAAAAGAGAGGAAGAAGAAAAATTAAGAAGCAGCAAAATCGAGGAGGAGGAGGAAAAGCAAAGGGTGGGGGAAAGGATAGACAGAGGCAAGTTTTCTTATTGATTTGATGTGATCAACCCATTGAAATTTCATGACAAGGCATCTTTTCTTTTTTCCTCCTCTTTCCTTTCTCATTGTATACCTATCAACATATTTGTAAAGATACACATTTTCTCAAAGTAGGAGGAAGTGGCTAAAATGACCTTTGAAGGAGTCAGTTTTTGGAAGTAAGATGGGAAAGAGAGGAAGAAGAAAAATATTTTTTTCATTCCTAAGTGGGGGAAGTCACCACTATAAAATGAGACAATAAAAGGAGTTCAAAGACCAATAAAAATGTACCTTCGTTCACACTTGTAGAGTCAACTCTCTAATATTCTGTGTAATTCCATGTTTTACACAAACAGACAGTAAATATTAGTACAACATTGATGATAAATTAGGAAAATAATGTCAGAATATAAAAAAATAATTTGAGTATGGTACTCTTTATAATTCAATTTATTCTCTATCAAACATCATGAATGAGTTGTGTAATAAAATGCACATTGTATAATTAGGTGGAAACTACTCTAACATATAAATTATATAACAAAGCAGGACCTGCTTAAATATATTTTTGTGTATCTTTCAACATTTTGTAGAATTTATTTTTCTTGCTTGCTTGGATAAGTTGATTCAAAAGAGACATTTTTGCATGAATTACTTTGCTAAGTAGCTACATTAGACTTCTTTACTAATCGGTGGCAAAATGGCTCTCGTGTTCGAGTGCATCTATATGTGTATGTGTATATGCATGCTTTTCCAATACCGTACACATGTTTTGGCATTTTGTTATGTTGTTACTTGATGCAAATCAGCCAAGCAGTAGTAGTAGTAGTAGTAGTAGTAGTAGTAGTAGTAGTAGTAGTAGTAGTAGTAGTAGTAGTAGTGATACATTGTTGTTTGTTTTGCTTTCAATAAGTGAAACTGTTGACCGCAATATAGAAGACTTAAATTTCTTTTACCTTTCTTTGTACACAGTACGTTTCCTGTTCCTGGGACCAGACTGTTCGAGTATGGAAAGCATGGATGAAAAAATCTCCTAGAACTTTAAACAGATGAACATTTCAAAATTCGACGATTTAACAGAAAAACGCAGAAGATAATGGAACCTCAAGAAAATCCCAGAGAGAGATCAGTCGGCTAGTATGTGTGTAGTTGAATAATATTCTTAACGCCGAAATTTACTCACACGCAGCATCTTTCAGAGCTTGTTGCTGATCTTTCCATATCACAAAGACTGCACTTTCCGCTGCCGTTGGTGTAGGGCTTACACTTGGCTAAGATCTGTTGTAATAATATTTTACAATATTTGTATTGCTGTTTTTATGATGTAATTATGTTTTTCTTCAATAATGTAATTTGTATTTATTCAATAATGTGGTTGAGATGCTGGTTGTAATAATATGCTAAAAACATTCAGTAATATTTGATATTGTTATGATATACATCTCAGTTTAAGATCAACGACACTCACGGCATTGAATACTGTCATTTTTTCCCAATCCAATAATGTTATATGTAAATGTTATACGTCTCGGACGATTTGACAGCCTTGGCTATGTAATTTGTATTATGTTACAAATAATCACCTTATGTCAATGACACGTACGTAGGGCGGTGTTACTAAATATCTCACACAATCTCATGATTTCCTTCGCTTTATAAATAATGTTTTGAATTAATAAAATACTGAAATTATTACACTGACAATGATGGGGTAATAATTTTAACATTTTTATAATATCTTGGTTATGATTCGTTGCGCTTCGATACTATTTGACAATGTTTAATAACTTTTTTGATATTCCTTCAATATATTTGGGAAAGTTTTGAAAGCGTTTAAAAGAGGCGCAATAATGTTTCAACTTACTTTATTACGATTTTGATAAATGTCAGAAAGTTGTAATAAAATATAAAAGAAGAAGAGGAGGAGGAGGAGGATATATTTATATCTACACAACATTTCGATCTGTTTCATTGTCATCTGGTGTCTTATCAATTACTCCTGAAAAATTATAATCTAAATAATAGTAACATCACTGACAATAACAACTCATCTTGACGTGTATGATAAGGGATTACATATTATGATAATATATTATGATAATATATTATGATAATATTATGATCATTGTATGTTATCATAATAATGGTTTGAAGATATTGAATATACAGTTTATAGTTACATTTTTAAAACTATATTTCTCCTTGTGACATGATGAAAAATGAAAATTAATCATATTTATATTATCCATTTAGGTTTATATATTTTCAAAATATTTTCATAATGTATCAGTAATAATATCGATATCCCACCTGTCTCCCAAAGCATAAACAAAAATAAACAGGATTTTACCAAGTGCGAAGGTCATTGAGACATTTCAACAGCCTATCTTTGAAGCTGTAAGGTTATCGTGCTCAGGAAGTACCGGGTCTTTCATCCAGTCAATTAATCCTTTCACACTGACAATGTATACATCGGACAATTCTTCAACCAGTCCTAGGAAAGCGTTTAAACCTTTGAGGTTTTCTTCGTTGTTCGGTAAAAACCAGTCCGATCGCAAGCGAACACCAAAAGGCGTTCGATCTCTTTTGTAAAATGCCATGAAATTACTTAGAAGCAGATCATAGGTTTGCACCGCAGTCTGGGGTTTGTTATAGCAACTGTCTACAAATTTACACAAATA
Source organism: Octopus bimaculoides (assembly GCF_001194135.2). Lineage (NCBI taxonomy): Eukaryota > Metazoa > Mollusca > Cephalopoda > Octopoda > Octopodidae > Octopus > Octopus bimaculoides. The sequence continues at coordinate 18,598 of NC_068995.1, read as the reverse complement.
CCTTTTCTTAATTCCAACATAAGGAACAGCAGGGACTTCCCAGAGACCCTTAAAGTTTTTAGTAGGACACTGTTGTAGCAAACAGTTTTTCTTCCAACCAAAGTCTAAGGTAGACGGCCAAATTCCTGTCCTATTCTCTAAATTTGTCATTACAAACAGCGACGAATCGTACAGCATCTTACTATTTTGCAAATTTTCAAACTGAACGTCTCCTTTCGATTGAAGATCAATATTTCTCCAGCCAAATATTTTGTCATGAGATACATTAGCATATCGGTTAAGCAAATATTTTTGCAGAGCAATTTCCATATTTAAAAGATTACCGACCAGATTCTTCTTTTTTAAACCATGTAATGCGATTTCCATTCCTTCGTCGTAAAGCTCTTTAATAGCGGTATAATTAGATCCTTCCGATGTGACAAATAAGGTGCTTTTAATCCGGCAACCATTTGCATTTAACCTTCCGGCATGAAAAAGGCCTTTAAGTTTTTCAGTAATAGAAGAATTAACAGATCCTTCGTAAGTGAAATAAACGAATTGAGGAATTTTCTTCGATGTTGTTGGGATATGGAATTGGTAACATTGACAATCTGGTTTAAAGCAGTTCTTCCCTTGTTGACAGGATTCCGAAACTGGTACATTGCTGTCGTCATTTGATTTCGAAGGACTGCTGTTGCTGCTACTACTACTACTAAGTCCCAAATGTTCATCTAGTGGGTCTGACGAAAATTCTCGAGATTTCACAAAGCCTGGCAATAAAGCGGATTTTGTATATCTACTTGGAAGAATATTTCGCTGACCAACACTTTTATTTTTATATCTGTTGTAAATATTTATTCCAGTAGTAAAATCCAAGAAAGTTTTTCTTAAATCAGAGTATTTTGCTTTTAAATATTGTCCCCTTTCTAATGGAAGAATTTCGGCCTTTTTAGATAAAATAGCTTCTTTTTTCGGTGAAAGTATTTTAACTGTTTCTAATGATGGAATTTCTAATTTTTCAAATGGACAAATTTTGGTTATTTTAGATTTCAATAAATTTCTCATTGTTGTCAACGGTTTCACAACGTTTAACTTCTTCAAACTGTTTTCATAGTCCAATTTCTGCTGTCTGTTGTGAATTAATATTACCGGCTCACGGTAATCCTTATTTGTAAGAAGTTGCCTGTCTATCGAATTATTCTTTGCAACTAATATCGCAGCGCTATCGTGGTTAGACGCATCTTTCGTAATTATCATTTCTAGCTCCTTATCATTTTTCATTACCAGGCTGGCCGCCACTCGGAATAAGTTTGATTTTCTATGAAAAACACTTTGAAGTGAATGTCTACTAGTGCCAATATAACTTTGGTCATTTTCATTTATGTTTTGTATGTTCATGTTATAATTGCTTTGAATAGGTAAGCTTCTTGGCTTCTTGATATCTGAATTTTCCTCGGCTGCACTTCCCTCAGAAATAACTTCAAGGAATTCGAATTTGTGTCTGTTTTCAAGTGAATTATTACTTTTCAGTGACCGTTTATGGAGAATATTAGTTGGTATAGAATTAGAGGTCTGATAGGAAGTTGTCAACGTCACAGCAGACTCATTCAGTGGAGTCAGTGTCGTTTGAGAAATATTTTGTAATTTGTTTCGACTGGTTGTATTCGAAGGTGACAATGTCGAGTGAATTATTTCTCTTGTTGAAATGAAACTATTACCGATAGGTTGGGTTTGAGCTGGTGTTGATTGCAAATTATATCCTTCTGTTACAAAATTATTAGAAACTTGTTGGGTTTGCAGCGATTCTAACTTTGCGCTCGGGTCATTGTTATTGTTCTCTTCCGTGTTTTGTGACATCATCGCGTTTGTAGTGATTTCTTCCATCAAGACTGTTGTTACTAGTTTCGTTGACGAAATCGTTTCTACAGAGACTATGGTTTGGTTTGGGAAACTGGAGGATTGGTTTATGGAACTGGTGGTTTGATTTGGGGAGTTGTTTGTTTGTTCTGGCGAAATGGTGGTTCCGTTTTGGTAACCGTTGGTTTGGTTCTGACATTGAAACGGAGCAAATTTGGACAACTCATTTAACGATGGTTGGTGCTTCATCCACTCCACAATCTGTTTAATGTTAACAACATAAACGTCATTGAGGCCGAGGATATAGTCTAAGAATCGGTGCATGGCTTTCATTCGATATGGGTTCGTCTCATATTCTTGTAACAACCATGTTGAATGCATGTTCAAGCCAAATGGTGCCTTGTTCATAGTGTAGTAACTCATGAAATTTTCCAGCAAGAAATTGAATGATTCTTCTTCGTTTGTTGGTGAATTCGCACATCCGTCCACATAGACGCAAGGATAACGAGCCAATTTGTCAAGCACTGTCACGATAGGTACTTCCCAGAATCCTTGAATATTTTCGGTCGGACATTCGGGAATGCTGCAAGGATATGGCCAACTATAATCCATTGTAAATGGAACTGGGGATTCTTCAATCAGTGACCTTTTGGTGATAGTCAAAGTTGAATCATAGGCAAAACCTGCCTTACTCAGTATTTCAAACTGTTCGTTTCCGTAAGCTATTAAATACGGACTTCTGAAACCGACAATTTCTTCTTTGGGTATCTTCGATCGATTGGCAAGGTTTAACCGTTGACCGAGTGCTTCGTATGAAAACTGAAGAGCATTCAGTGATCTTATATGATTGATGCCATGCACTGCTATATCCATTCCGTGGTCATAGAACTGCTTCACCAAGCCGTAATCGGTATCGTTATGCGACACGAACAAAGTCATTGCGATTGGGCACTTATTTGGATTTGTGCGGCTTTTATTGAATAATTCTACATAAAGAGGAGAATTTCGAACTGTCACTGCATCGTCGAACGAGAAGTAAACCAACTGAGGTCTTTGGGACTTTTTGCCGGGGATTGTATGGCCGCAGCAGGAGCAGTTTGGCAGACTGCAGTGACTCGCTGTTCTACATTTATTGCATTCGTTTGGTGTAGTGCGTATGCTAGAGAGGACGGCAGAAGCAGAAAGGATTGCCAATGACAAAACAAAAAGCAACGGGAAGTTCATAATGATCGCTTAGACAGTCATCAAAGAAAATAGAGCGAGTGAGGACGACGGTAAGATTATTATTATTATTGTTGTTGTAGTTGTTGTTGCTATTGTCGTTGTTGTTGATGACAAGGATGATGACCTGCCTTGTTTATGGTTTTCTTAGTTGTTGTTGTTGTTGTTGCTGCTGCTGCTGCTGCTTTTGTCGATAATAATGATGTTGACTAATACTGTTATCAATGTTGTTGTTCAGCCCTGATCGAGAAGACCTTTGATCAAAGTTATTTCAGTTCAAACACATTCCGGCGATGGTCATCTGCCTTGCTAACGGTAACTTGGACTACATTATGCAATGAACCATTCCATTTTCTTTTAATAAGGTCGGCTGTGATTTGAAGGAGATTTTATTGATATAGTAATAACGGGTCAAGCGACCGCCTACAGACTTGCTACAAAGTTAGAATTTACTTGTGCGTATGTAAATGTATTCATGTATATATTGTTGTATGTATATATATATATATATATATATATATATATATATATATATATAT